>NC_142065.1:13093753-13393753 GCF_059756535.1 Pantherophis guttatus
CTAGTTCAGTGTGTTCCCTTTGCCGCTCCAGATACTACCAAATGTCTGAATAGGGCTTTTACTTTCTGAAAAATCGGCTGAAGGAAAAAAGTCTGGCTCTTTAGCATTGTTGAAGCAGATGTTCCCAATGTTTGATTTGTCAACATGCTTTTTTTTTTTTTGTCAAATTTTAACCCTGATAAATGTAACTTCATTCACCCTGCACATAATGCCAAAGAAGGAACAATCTCTTTGAGGGACAACATTTGGTACCTACAATTCCTTTAACGACCGAACAATGAATAGCTCCAGTATAACAGCCACTGCCTCACCTATTAGCTCAGCTGGGGTGAACTTTGCATATCATCAAAACTGAGAAAACAACAGTACAGGTAAACAGGAACAAAGCCATTTGGGGAACTCAATAGAGAACAGAAACAAGAGGTTGAGTTGACAAAGTCGGTCTGTATACACTGAAGGAAATGCAAGGCAAATGGGATGCCAGGGAAGGTTTTGAAAAGAGAAGCTGAGGTAAATATTTGCAAGCTACATATATTATGGGCATCTTAGCCCAAAACTGAACACTTTGGAAGAGATTCCTCTAGCTTTGCATGTTCTTTGCTTAGCATTTGCTAGGCCCCCCAGCCCCATCGTTTATCATCAATTCTATGTACATTATTCTAATAAAATAATATTTAAACGGGAAGATGGTCTGCTCTACAAAGCAAGGCATTAGCCTCCAGCGTAATTGTTATATATAGTACTGCTTCTGAACTCCTATACTCCCACAACCGTCATTTTAAAATATAATAAATGCAATAAATAAAGAGTGAGAGACAGCGGCTCAGTGCCTTTTTTTAAGCGATGGGTCGACTAATCTTGAAACATAGGAGAAAAGTAAGCAGGAATGGGGAGGATTATCCTCTAAGCTACAAAGGATAATGAGAAGGAACTTCTTCCAGTTTGCCTTGTAATAAATGGGCATTTTATGACTGCCCCCGATCATTATTTAAATCTTCCCAGGGTGTGTGAATCTGTGAGGATATTTAAACTAAACTGGCAAGTGTGCTCACTAACCCATCCCCCCAAAAAACATTGTTCACTTTTAATGCTGCTTTTCCTCTAATAATACAAACAAAGAAATAAGCAACGCAAAATCTAAAAGTTCATTCCTATAAATGACAATCAAATCCTGTTTGGTATAATGGTTAAGGTACTAGCTTAGAAACCAGATCTTAGGCTTGAAAACTTGCTGGGTGATTTTAGGCCAATCACCAGGAGACCATGAGTTCTAGTCCCACCTTCAGCATGAAAGTCAGCTGGGTGATTTCAAGTCAATTGTCAGGGTTCTGATGGATGCCCTAATTAAATCATGAGGCTTGAGCCAAGTTTCAAAAGAAATCCAGTTATTTATTAGGAGCTTCATGTCGGCATGTTCCAAGTGAAGCCAACTCTGACCTCACATAATTTACGGCCCAATCTTGACCCTGTTTCCCTCCTGGATGTGTCATCAGTCATATTCGGCAACAGAGCAATTTCGCAGGTTGTAGAGATCACTCCCTTCTGGCCGCTGTGGGTAACCCTGGGAGACAGCCTTGAGAGAGATATGTCTGGAATGTGCTTTTGTTTTTGGCTGCTGTGTTGCTTCACTGGTTTCCCATCCCCTTTGCCTACGGCAACTCGAGAGAAGACCAGGGATGCTTTGCAAGTTGACATTAATCACTTTCTCTCAGCTCAACCCACCTCACTGGGTTGTTGTTGTGGAGAAAATAGGAAGAGGAAGGGGGGAGACTTTTTTCCCCTATCATACCCTTAACTTGCTGCTATACTTGAAGTTAGTTTTCAATATTTTTTCTGTTTTTGCATAACAATTTTATTTTAAAAAGGCACAAAATGTTGTTGAAAAGTTGAATTTTTCCATTGCCTAGTTGTTAGTACATAATTTGCCCCTAATGCTAACTGCTAATTAGTGTGACAAAGTATATATATTTAAAATGTTCATATTTAAGATGATTATAGGGCCCAGCCCGGGGGAGGGCCTGGAGGAAATTTGATTTTCTCTAATTTCATCTTTAGCACATTGAATCTTAATGTCTTGTTAGTTAAATGGTAGAAAAGTGAAGGGGCACCATAACTGGGCTCTACTTAGGGCATCACTTGGCCTTTATCCAGCTTGGGTTATTCTACAGAGCGGTAGCCCCTAATCTTTCTGGCTCCATGGATTGGCAATGGTCCCAGTGGTGGCGGCGGCAATGGCAGGTGGGAGGGGATGGTTTCACACACACAACCCACTGGTGGGATTCAAATAATTTAACATCTGGTTCACCCAGGGTCAGGTTGGCTGTCATGGGAGGCGTGGCTCATCCTCATAATACACCGCACATGCAGGATGTGCCTCCCATGATGGCCAACCTGTCCAAGGGCAAACTGGTTGTTAAATTACTCTCCCCCTGTGCTATCAAAGTGGATCCTGGGCGCTGTGCTGCAATTGAGAAATGGGAAACGGAGTGGGTGGCACAAGGGAAGGAGGAGGAGCAGGGAGAAGAAAGAGAGAAAGTGGCCTCCTCCTTCCCTCATGCCGGCCACTCCGTTTCCTGTTTCTCCATTGCAGTGCTGTGCCCAGGAACCACTTTGATAGCGGGGTGGTGGTGGTGGTAATTTAACAACCGGTTCACACGAATCGGCTGAATCCCACCACTGACGCAACCTAATCCCAACCTAATCTCCATGCACAAATGGAGCTTCGTCACTTGTCTACATTTTGCATGGTCCGGTTCCCGACAGACCACGGCCTAGCAGTGGTCTGCAGACCAGGGGTTGGGACCAACCCCTGTTATAAAGGTTTCAATGCGGTCCTAATAATCACAATAAAATAAATGTTTGGGAATAATAAATGCACATCACAAGGCTCCCCAAAGAGGATGAAGATGTTGTGACCTAGGCTTTCTGAGTCATTACAAGACACAATTAGTCCCAAATAAACCTATTTTATTGTAACAGCTGAGAATTATGTTCATTCCTAGGTGAGTCCCAATTTGTTGCAAAAAAAGTCCTTCGGAAGAAGTCCTTTGGAATAATCACCAACCTTTATCTTTTTTGACACCCTGCTAAAGGCCTTACTTGGCAAAGCCCCACAGAGTTCAGAAACAAAAAGAGACACTGACTGGAAACAGAGTTAGCAACCTTCCTTTCCTGCAAAAGGCCCCAAGTGCCTTTGTTTCTCTTTTAAGCCTTCTGGGAGGGGCCAATCATCTCCTGGCCTTACTCCCAAGTCATCCCGTTTGCTTTAGCCGCTCTTGCCTTCTGGCAGCTCTGCGCATGCATGCACTAGGAACAGGCTCCTCCTGTTCCTCTGCCTCTCCGCTGCCCGACTCTGGGGGCTCTGGAGTCCGTGCATCACTCCCAGATGGCCCTGGCCCCATCTCTGCCTCCGATGCAGAGCCCTCGTCCGGGCCTTCCCCTGACTCCAGGACTGGCCCATGTTCCTCCCCAGCCTCCTCACTATCCAACTCCACTGCCAGCTCTGCAAGCTGCTGGCGGACCACAACAGAATATCAAAATACCTTTTTCTTATAAGCATCTCTCCAAATTACAATGTTGTGCAACAGACAGAAACTCCACACAGGCTGCAAAGACAAAATTGTTTTGCTGAGTGCTACATTTCTTTAAAGTGCAGCTACAGAACAGGATGGTTATAATAATATTTTTTTTAAAAAAAAAAACTATATAATTATGGTGGTGGTGGTAGGAGAATACTTATCTTTTACACTGCAGCCAGAATACATTAAATATGACTTTTTTTATCCTCCATTTAATCCAATATGCAAATGGTTAAAACAAACACAGAGCTCTAATTTCTTACATAAAGTACACTTAATGCACCGAGAAAAATGTTCCATCAACCTATTCCTCTCCTCTGAAAACTCAGAACTCACCCTAATAAAACCCAGAATGAGAAGCAGCCCTAGATTTATACATATAACTCACTAATTTTCTCTGATATTAAAGTGACATTTAAATTGCTCGGTATATTATAATATCTTCCATTTGATTCTTTAGCTGAGCCTTTTCTATCTTTCCATTTCCTTCTGGTATTAAGTGGTTTATTATAAACTGACACGGCTACTTCTCTAGAAAAAAAAATTCATATTCACATCTTGATCTTCTTGTTTAATAAAAAACCTTTGTGGCAGGATGGCTTTCCAAAGGCAGATTTCAAAAGTTGGAGACTAAAAGAATTTCTAAAATGAAGATCAAGGGCTGATGTCCTCTGTACTTTTTTTTTCTTCTTTTTACACAGGTATTTTTCCGCCCTTGATGTCCTTAACACTTTCAAACGATCTCTGATTTGCAAAATCTGTCAGATTCACGCATTTTTAAAAGTACAGAGTTGAGTCATTTGATTATATTTGATCTCTGGAAATTAAAATTTTGATCTCCTTAATTTACGCAACTCTGTGCTTTTCTCTTTTCCCCGGAGATCCGATACGTACATGATGGCTTTTAAATATGTGAAATGGCTGTTGCAATAATTCTGATTTTAGCTAGAGTTGAGGAATAATTCTAGTAGTTATTTCACAAATTTAAAACTACCACATACATAGTGGATTTTTGAGGAAAATAGGAAGGCACTGAGTAAATTAAGGAGATCAAGATCTTATTTCCCAGAGAAGCTGTGAAGTCAATTTGTAGAATCATTTATTGCTATCATTGTGAACAGTATCCTTCCTCCTCCTTTGCTTTGAAAATGGTACTTGCAATCACAGCCTTTCACGTTGGCTAAAATAATGTGGCTCAGTGTCCCCCTGAGGATGGAAAACAAGTCCAGCAGAGTGTTGTGGCCCGCCAGCGGCCAGTGGAGCTGGCAGCAGATTCAGACAGTGAGGAGGTTGGGGAGGAACATGGGCCAGTCCTGGAGTCTGGGGAAGGGTCTGATGAGGGCTCTTCATCAGAGGCAGAGACGGGGCCAGGGTCGTATGCCAGTTATCAGCTGCCTTTGGAGTCAGACATCAGGGAGGCAGATGAACAGCTGGAGCCTGTTCCCAGTGTGTTCATGCGCAGAGTTGCCAGACGAAGGGAACAGCTAAAGAACAAGGGTCGAATTGGAGTAAGGCCACAGGTGGACAATGAAGGACCCCTCCCATAGGGAATAAAAAAGGAGTGAAAGGGGAGGAGTGATTGCAGGAGACAATTAGTTCATTTCTGCATTCTTGCCAAGTATTGCGGCATCTGAAAGATATCGGCCTGGCCACTCTCCAAGCCTGATAAAAGTCGGTAATTGTGAACTATCTTGAAAGACTGTGGGAGAGGAAAGACTTTGCTGGAGAGGAATTCACTGTAAGTTAAATAAAAGGGGTTTATCAGGATGAGGACTCGGCTTCATGCTGCTGGGGAAGCCTAAGTCAGAACACAGGGAAGGCATGCTTCTGATATCATCTCCCAGGGACTTATATTTGGCGAGTCCCAGGTGGTGGATTTTCTCTGGTGTGATGCTCACCTTATGGAACATTCTCCTCTTGGACAATGTTACCTCCATCGCTTTTAATGCTCCAGAACAGTGGTCCCTTACCTTTCCGGCTCAGTGGACCAGTGGAGGAGGCAGCGGAAAGGGGGAGGGGGAGGCGGGATGGTTTCGCACACACACACACCTTTCACAAATGCAATGTCATGTACCATTTCTGCAGCCCAGTTCCAAATGGACTGCGGACGGGCAGTGGGCTGCTCCAGAAGCCCCACAATACCTTGTTATGTCATCAGACTGGAGGGGTTCTAGGGAACTGGAGAATTGTTCTGCTATTGATGTGGCTGTACTTATTCTCTCTCTCACTGCTTGGTTTCTGTAAATATTCTTAGTTTTAATCATCTCTTCTTTCATCTGCTTGTTTATTTTTATATGTCGGCTTTTATATAAATCCCATGAGTTGGATGGTTACATAAATTGATTAATATATAAACAAGAGGTACAGTTACAGTTTTTGCCAGAAAACAGAAATATGTGTCAGAAACTGCCAAAAATTGCAGACACTTGACTGTGAGATGCTGCAAATGGTCGTAAAGGAGAGACAGTTACCAAGCACCAAAAATGTGATTATGTGACTACATAGGGAATGTTTATTTTGGAACTGGGTTCTAAGTAGCTCTGTAGAGGCTCATCATCTATGTGAATGATTGCTAAGCAGCCAGTTGTTAAATGAGGACTACCTGTAAATCAGTAGATAACTTAATAATAACAATTAACATTGCTTATATGTATATTGATGCATGAAAAGAAGGCAGAACTTTCCACTGAAAACAATCCTTTGGGTAAATGTCTATGGAGATTCTCTGTCATCCAGGTCACCCTACAGGAGTTCCTCCGTAACAGACAACAAAGAGAAAATAAACAAAGCAATGTTGTCATTCCATACTTTGCAGGAATTTCGGAAAAGCCCAGGAGGATCTTCAGCCAACACAACATATGTGCACACTTCAAACCCAAGACTGCATTAAAGCAGAAGCTTGTCAATCCCAAGGATAAATACCTAGACACAAATACCCACAAACAACATGGTATATACAGTACAATGCAGTGAGCCATGTGTAGATATGTACATTGGGGAAACAAAACAATCAGTTCATAAACACATGGCACAACATAGGAGAACAAACCCATCAGGAGTAGATTCAGCAGTCCATCTGCATTTAAAAGAAAAGGCCACTCTTTTGAGGACAGCAAAGTCCACATTTTGGACAGAGAGAACCACTGGTTTGAAAGAGGGATCAAAGAGGCTATCTACAGTATGTCAAAATTGAACAGCCCTCTCTCAACAGCGGGGGAGGAATACAACATCCTCTGTCTCCAGTCTACAACACATTTCTTTCAACAGTTCCAAACAGACTCCACACCCATTTGCACTATTCAGGTGACCCTGATGACACAGATAAAGTTCCAGGTGGCCTCAATGACTCGCTAAAAGGTTGCAAATTACCAGCTGTCTGCAAGGAGTATAAATCCTTCCATTCCCCACCATCCAGTCAAAGCTGAAGAAGCTTCTTGGATGAGAAACAAAACGTCTTCAAAGAAAAACCAGAAAGTCCAGTTGCCTCTTGAAAAAAAACACCTTTGGGACAATCCTTTGGGTAATTGGTATGGATAGTCTAATATTATTTGTTTCAGTCTTAACACTTTTACATGCATAGCACTAGCAGAACGGAGATCAAAAGAAGTCCACCAGATGATCCTTTCTCACTTCCTCACACCTTCATTGTTTCCTTCGAAAGAGAATCTACATGATACAACTTGAAAATCTGACAAAGAAGTAGGACAGGGAGAACCATTCCATAAAATCAGTCCAGATATTTACTTCCTAAACAGTTGTCCATACATGAATCCATACAAACAGTTGAAGAAGGAGTCATCGAATTCAGTTTTCATAAGCAGAGGACAACCTCCTGATCCAATAACTAAACTAATCTTCTTCAACATTACACAATGTAGTACAATTCAAACATCTGAGCTGAGTTATAGTCACCAAAGAAGGTACATACTGATAGATCATCAAAAGATCTTCCTTTCTGTTCATCCTTCAGAGCCTTTGAACAGGAAGATCATAATATGTACCATAAATTAATATGGCAGTTATACTTCCCTTTCTTCTACCATTGTATTATTACTTGCCCTTCACTCCCAATGATGAAGAATGCAAGTGTGAGATTTTTCTAATAACACTGAAAAGTTAGGGATAGGGTAAAAGTAAAGGTTTTCCTCACACATATGTGCTAGTCGTTCCTGACTTTAGGGGGCAGTGCTCATCTCTGTTTCAAAGCCAAAGAGCCAGCGTTGTCTGAAGATGTCTCCGTGGTCATGTGGCCAGCATGACTAAATGCCAAAGGCACATGGAACACTATTACCTTCCCACCAAAGATGGTCCCTATTTTTCTACTTGCATTTTTATGTGTTTTTGAACTGCTAGGTTGGCAGAAGCTGGGACAAGTAATGGGAGCTCACCCCATTACGCAGCACTAGGGATTCGAACTGCTGAACTACTGACCTTTCAATCGACAAGCTCAGTGTCTTAGCCACTGAGCCACCACATCCCTAAAAGTTAGGGATAGAATGTGCTATTCTTTGCAGGCCAAAAATTATATTTGCTGTTGGGCCAACATTAAGGCAGGAATTCTTCAACTCTAAATTAATCCTACACGATAAAAAAAAAAATGTGGGCTAGCTAAGCCAAAAGCCCAATTTGATTTGAAGTAAATTAATGAAAAGTCAATTAATACCATTAATATCTTCATTTCCCACGTCTTCCTTTCTACCCCCTCCCCACCATTAAAAATTACACTTGACTTCTGGGGTTTGCATGCAGCTCCAATTAAACTATTTGGAGAGCAGAATTTTGGCATGTTTCAATGAGGAAGACAATTTTCTTTAGAGAGATCTCGACGAGCTGAAAACCAAAAAAGAACATCCAGACAGTCTCGGCGTACAGTTAATGTCCGTTAAGTTCATTTCTCTGGAATAAAATTTAATTAATGGGCATACCAAACACCGCTAATTAAAGTAGCTCCACAGAACAGATGCTACTGTCCTTGTCACTGCTAACCAAACTGCCAAGAGTTAAGAAGTATAGAAGTTTTAGAAAGGTCAGAATTACTCATGCTCTGTTTCTTATTAATATTCGATGTAACAGAATGAGAGAGAAGTAGAAGCTGGGAACTACTGCCTTTATTTAAAGAGCATTTGAACATGGTGTAAAAAGAAAATGGAATATCCATCAACGACCGACGCATACTCTTTAATAAGGCCAAACTAAGAAATTGGCAAGAAGAACTATTAAAATATTCTCACTGTTCCATCTCCTTCCATTCTGATGGCAACTTAGCGCAATAACTTTGAACCTCCTTCATTAATTTTTTACCGTTTCTACAAGGCTTCCTGCCTGGCACAAACTGACAAACTTTTGGAAAACACTATTATTCTTTTAAGTAGACATTGACTGCAAAACCAGAGTGTGCACAAATATTGCTGATGTCTCATTTGTCCATGATCAGAAGATTTCAGAAAAACTGAATCAACAGATAATCTTCAATTCATCTCCACTATCTGAGGGGCTGCCACAAAGAAGAGGGAGTCAAGCTATTCTCCAAAGCACCTGAGGGCAGGACAAGAAGCTATAGGTGGAAACTAATCAAGGAGAGAAGCAACCTAGAACAAAGGGGAACTTTCCTGAGAAAATTAAAACAAATAATCAGTGGAACAACTTGCCTCCAGAACTTGTGAATGCTCCAACACTGGAAGTTTTTAAGAAGAGATTGGATAACCATTTGTCTGAAATGGTATAGGGCAGTGATGGCTAACCTTTTTGCCGTCGTGTGCCAAAAGCGGGGGGAGCACAGTGGGGTCGCGTGTGCGCGTGCCCACACCCATCATTCAATGTGTGTGTGACACCCGCCCCACTCCCTCTGCTTTTGCACGCGGTGGCACGGTGGGCTCGGTAGTCCAGTTTTTCACCCTCGCGAGGCTCCAGAGGCTTTCTTAGAGCCTGGGGAGGGCAAAAACAGCCTTCCCCACACCCCCGGAGGCCCTTTGGAGATCAGAAACAGCCCGTTTCCTGACTTCCGGTGGGACCAGAAGGCCCAAAAATCAGCTGGCTGGCACGCACATGCGTGTTGGGGCTGAGCTAGGGCAATGCTCGCGTGCCCACCGATATGGCTCTACGTGCCACCTGTGGCACCCGTGCCATAGGTTCACCATCATGGGTATAGGGTTTCCTGCCTAAGCAGGGGGTTTGTTTAGAAGACCTCCAAGGTCCCTTCCAACTATTCTATTCTATTCTGTTCTGTTCTGTTCTGTTCTGTTCTGTTCTGTTCTGTTCTGTTCTGTTCTGTTCTGTTCTGTTCTGTTCTGTTCTACTCTACTCTACTCTACTCTACTCTACTCTACTCTACTCTACTCTACTCTACTCTACTCAGCACAGGATTTGAAGCGTTTAGGCTAGGATCCAATTCAAAGATTCCATCCGCAGATGTTGGTCCTCTTTTAAGGGAACAATCTGATAATGTCAGAATCAAAATCAATGAAGGTCACTCCCAACCTTAAAGTAAGAAAGGATACTTGGATTACTGGTCTATCAGTGCAAAAGCCTAAGTCCCATTATCGTTCTGCCTTCAAGGACATTCACACAAACTATTGTATAACCTGAAGTGATCTGTGGACAGACACACAGCTGCTAAGAAGGGTGAAAAACTCAAGAGGGCAAAAAAAAACCCTCCACCAAAGTGGATGAGAATTTAGTGTTGGTAAATTTCAGCTTATTTAAATCACACCAGCTCAATGATAAGGAAGCATTTTCAAAAACCTTTAGCCTATTTACAAAAAACAAAACCCCAGACTCCTGTTTTGTAAACATTTTCGCTTTTGAATGTTTTCTTTTTTGGAGATGAAGTGGGGTAAAGACAAAGCAGCCGGGGTGATATCAGCAAGGAAATCACAATCTTGCAGTCTGAATAGAAGGGAAACTAAAACTAAAAAAAAGAAAAGAAAAGAACTTCCCACTATCTGTGATTAAATCAAATCCCCTTTCTCCTTTTTAAAGCACCTGAAGAATACTTAGAACGCTTAATGCATGCTTATTTCCCCCAAACCAAGAAAATAGAAATAGAAATAAATGGGCTCATGTTTTTTTGAGGTGACTTGGGACAAGGACAAAGTATCAATATGTCAACCTCCCAGATAGACCAGACAGGAAACACGATGAGCTAATTTTCCTTTATAGTAACAGAATCTTGCAATTCTGAAAGTATAAATCTCCCGTGTTTCACTTTTTACAGGCTGATAAGTTAGAGAGGATCAATGGTAGTTCAGACCGGTTCAGGAAAACCGGTAGCGGCGATCATTGGTGGGCCAGTCCACAGGGACTTGTGACATATGACATGGTTGACCTCTCCCTCAGGTTCACCCTGGTCATCTCCTACATTACGTAGCTGGATATGAAGATAAAAATGCTGTGTCAACCTTGAGTAAGCTTGATTTCCCAACTGGTGTGTTTATTTTATGCAATGTGGAAGGGAGGAAAATACCAGCACCCATTTTCATGTTCTTAATCAGTTTGATTATGTATTGTCCTACAAAACTATATCAAACCAAAGGACTTTAGCACATGGGCTGTTGGAAGTACAAGCAAAATCCTAATGGACTGCTAAAATAGATCTCAATAGAGTCTCAACCAGTTTTCCCCAGTTCTGTCAGTCTTATTGAATCCAACATATTCTCTGTGTTGTTGACTGATTTTAAGATCTCTAACATAGGATCAGGTCAACTGTATATCTAAACCAGCATTCTCTCCTTTCTAGTAGCCAACTACCAGTAGATATAATTAGCCAGCTCACAGAACAATGCAAGGGAGTTCTAATCCTTTTCCATTGATGTTTCTTATCAGATGGAATTTAACCATGCAAGTTAACGAGATGATACCTCCCGCCTACCAGCCATTTGGAAACCGCCCTTATTGACAAATGAGTCCCTAACACGAGGAATGACACCAGACCCACACTCACGAGGACCACACAGGATGTCACCACCACACATCCACGCAGAAAGCAGACTCAAACCCACACCGATGATGAGGCACGACCACAGACCAGAAGCCAGACTACAGCTGCATCATTAGCCACTTTAAACCCCTCCAATCCATACAAGAAGCAGACCGACATCCACCATGAAGATGTGGCACAACCACGAATGTGAAGCCAAACAACAGCAATGCAGCTCACCAACTCAAATCCCCCTGCAACTCAAACTAACCCGAGCACAACCAAGCCCCCACCCAAACAGAACACACCCCCATCCAATCAGAGCACAGCCAACCCCCCATCCAATCAGAACACACCTCCACCCAATCAGAACACAGCCAAGCTCCCACCCAATCAGTTCACACCCCCGCTAGCAGTTAAAAGGAAGAAACAGCTGCGATCACACATTGCTCCTAGAAGCACGAAGCCAAAAACACCAGCCTGAAGATGACGAATGAGACTTCGTTGAAACGTCGCCAAGACACTTGTCTACCCCAACATGTGGGAGGGGGCATTCTGCTCCCTTTTGCCTTTCAGCTCCAATCCAGGAGGCCTCAAGCAGTTGCATTCACGACAAACCATTTTATACCAAATATATTTTGCTGATAAAGAAATTTATTTCTTTATCAGCAAAATATATTTGATATATATATATCTGTTTTCATATATATATATATATATATATATATATATATATATATATATATATATATATATATATATATATATATATATGTTTATGTAAGTTTTCACGGGTATGTATGTGTGTATAGTTAATATTTCGGGTTTCTTCCCGTGTAATTGTGGATATATCCCTAAAAGGGTAGAAGCGACGTTTCGGCAGAATCCCATCTGCCATCATCAGGCTTATGCCAGTAGTCATTTTGCACTAACTGACGTTGGCATTTCAAATCTGGTGCTGGTATTCTGGGATGGCTCCACCTTTTCATTCTGATTGGTTGGGCGTCCCAGTATGTGTTTATTGGCTTGGCTTCGGGTGTATGGTCGGTTTTTCTCTAAAGCCCTGCCACCTAGTGGAGAAAAACTGACCATACACCCGAAGCCAAGCCAATAAACACATACTGGGACTCCCAACCAATCAGAATGAAAAGGTGGAGCCATCCCAGAATACCAGCACCAGATTTGAAATGCCAACGTCAGTTAGTGCAAAATGACTACTGGCATAAGCCTGATGATGGCAGATGGGATTCTGCCGAAACGTCGCTTCTACCCTTTTAGGGATATATCCACAATTACACGGGAAGAAACCCGAAATATTAACTACACACACACACACACACACACACACACACACACACACACACACACACACACACATATATATATATATATATATATACACATACTTGAAAGATATGTATATATCTTTCTCGTCTGTCTGACTCTCTCTACCTACTTACTTACTTACCTACCTACCTATCTATCTATCTACTCTTTTTCTAGATCCATATTAGAAATTTTATTTGCTTTAAGTTTAGGCATTTCATTGCTTTAAGTTCAAATCCAACATTTAACCACAATTCTTTGCTTAACTGCACCCATCTAATCCTCCAGTTTGCTGCAGTATTCAGGGATTTTCTATATGTTTGTTTTTTTAACTGACAGCTTTAGGAAGGAATGCAGCTAGGAGTTTATTTTCCTCTCTCCCTCCCTCTCTCTCTCTCCCCTCTCTCTCGTGTTTGTGAAATAGAATGTATCCTGAAAGGCATTGGGTTTAAAGAAAACACATCTTTCCTTTTTGACAGAGGCGGTTCAAATTCACTCTGGATTGTGAGTTACAGTCCTGCAGCCTAGCAAAGACCTAAAGCTGTGAGCATCAGGGACAGATTACGGTGGCAACTGGTTTACAGGGTCTGGTTTCTTCCCCGCCCATTCCTTTCATTTTTCTTGCCCTGAGATAAGGAACAGTGGATTTACACATGCTATAAGAAATCAAAGAGAAAGTGTAATAAATATTGAAAATTCAGCTCGGCTCCAAAAACCCCATCTCTCTCTCTCATGCACACACATTTCTTTAATGCATAACCACCTGTAGATACATGACAGTTCTTTCAGATGTAGAATAAATATATCAAAAGGTTCCTTTCATTCGATCGGCCCCTGTTATAGGAAGGAAAACACTGTTTTCTATTTTAAGGATCATCACATATTCTAATCTACTGTTTGGTGTCAAACCCGCTCTTCTATTATTTTAACATTTGATTAGTAAATGGCAGGTTTTCAGTATTGCTTGTGCTGGCAATTCCAAAGAACCATTGTTCTTTCAAATTAAAACATTAAAACATTTAAATCTAAGGCTAAGTCTGCAGGCTGCTTTTAATTATTCTTTTTGTCTTTGGGAAATTCTTTTCTTCTAATGATCACACAGCTGTCATATACACATTACCTTTAGTCAGAATACATGACAGTACTTCCTTATGAACTGTCATTATTTTTACAAGAAAACTTGGAAGGCACTAAGGCAGATATATTAATTTCCAAAGTCTGCCGACAAAGTTGTTACTACTATTGTTAAGGGTGAGAGGGGAAAAGTTAGGTTTTATTTTATTTATTTATTTGTGTCAGAAAGCTAAGGTTAGCACTTTCTTTCTTTATAGTAAAAGAAAGAAACAAAAATAAATACCACCTTTAGAGCGCTCCATGGCTTAGGACCTGGTTATTTATGGGACCGCCTACTACCACCAATAGCCTCCCACCGGCCGGTACGCTCTCATAGAGAGGGGCTCCTCTGGGTGCTGTCGGCCAAACAATGTCGACTGGCGGCCCCTAGGGGGAGAGCCTTCTCTGTGGGGGCACCTACTATCTGGAATGAGCTCCCCCCGGAGATACGGAGGATCCCGGATCTGCGCACCTTCCGCCGCGCTCTCAAGACCTTTTTTATTCCACTAGGTGGGCCTGGCCTAATCTTTTCCCTTTTTCTTTTTAATATGAAAATTTTAATCTGTTTTTAAATGATTGGGGTGTTTTAAATTTGTCTGGGCCAAATTGTTTAATTCGGTTTTATTCTGTTTTTAAATTTTGTATTTATGTATTTTATCGTTTGGCTGTTCACCGCCCTGAGTCCTTAGGGAGTAGGGCGGTATATAAATCAAGTAAAGATAAAGATAAAGATAAAGATAAATACATGTCTAAGATATTGCTTAATTAGCTATGTTACATAACCAATCAGCATGGAGTTCAATTAAAAGTCCTGGTTGAAATCTACTTTCAACATTTGATTGGTAATTTGATTTTTCCACTAGACAGTGGAAAAGGGTAGAGGTGGGAGAAATATCTAGATTGGACAGCCAAGAAGTAGATGCAGATAGAGATAAAAGATTCAAGAGAGAAATATGGGAGGCAAGTCAAAAAAAAGTATAGCAATTAAAGTATTGAAGCGGACAAGAGATGATGGTTAGATGATTTCTCCTTTTTTGTTGTTGTTTTGTTGTTTTGTTGTTGTTGTCGCTTTCTTTTTTTTATTAGGGAGGTGACATGACTAGAAGCTAGGTATGATAGAAAGAAAACATTTTTTTAATAAAGGGTGACATGATTAAAAGTTAGAATAAGATATAGAAATAAGAGAAGGGGAAATATTAGTGTATACACTTTTATATAATAAAATAAAAGCAATAATGAGAAAACAAGGAATTGGATAACGATAGATTGCAACTTAATATAAATGTGTATTAATAGAAATATATAAGTTGATTGAATGTAATAACTATGATTAATTCTATTACTTTTATTCATATTAGAATGTATGACACTCAGGTGCCACACTGTTCACGCATTGATATGGTTGTAAAAAAATAAAAAAAACTTGGGGAAAAAAACATTTGATTGGTAACTGGAGCAGCCATTCTTTCCATCTAACCTAATTTTCAAGGTCCTGGTGGTAATAAAATTAGGAGAGACAACCCTGCCTCTGATGCCTTCAACCCTCAGAGAGAAGACAATATTTTTAAAACAGCTTTTTCAATTGTATTCAGTGCAGCAGACTCTTGTGGTGGTGATTCTATGCTAAATTATTATTTAATTATCCATCTAGATTGAATTTTTTTTTTTTAAAAAAAAGATAGTTAAACAGCAGAGGTCTGAAGACGTTTGGAGCTCAGAATAGATTGTGGTAACTTCACTGAAAAAGTTGTTATACTGTTCCAAGAATACTGAACGTGTCAAGCTTAAAACAATTCAAATATTTAGAAGTGTATGTACATGAATAAACATATGCATGTTGTTGCTTAGTTTAGGGAGAGAGGAGGGTATAGGCAAGGAGGAACATATAGAAGAACATATGGAATATAATGAGGGCGTTTAGAGCTTGTTTGGTATAGTGGTTAAAGTAGTGAGCGAGAAATTGGGAGACTGCGAGTTCTAGTTCTGCCATAGGCACAAAGCCATCTGGGAGATCTTGGGCCAGTCGCTCTCTCTCAACCCTAGGAAGCAGGCGATGGCAAACCACTTCCAAAATATTTCCAAGAAAGCTACAGGGACATGTCCAGTCAGTTGCTTGGAGTTAATACTGACTTGAAAACTCTCTCGGTATCTGCCTCTGAGAGAGAGAGAGGGAAGGAGGGAGGGACGGAGAGAGAGAGAGAAGGAAGGAGGAAGAAGGAGAGAATGGGGAGGAAGGGGGGAGAGAAAGAGAGGGAGGGAGGGAGAGGGAGAGAGAGAGGGAGAGGGAAAGGGAGAGGGAGGGAGGGAGGGAGGGAGATGGAGGGAGTCTTATAGTCATGGTATCAGTGGAGCATGTGGTGAATTTTAAATTTTCTTTTCAGATCAACCTGTTTATCAATATCAGTTTAAGAAAAGGATCCTCTGATTTTTGGAATCCAGGCAAATGGGGAGAGTAACTAATCACTGTTTAATCTGGATTTATAATTTGAAGATTAGCAATGCAAACTACATTGCCCTATATTCATGCCACTATGAGTCCCTTTTGGAATTCTAATTATCACCACAATCATATATACACACGCTTACACACACACATTCAAAAGATCCAATTCAGTTGAATAGGCCTTTTTGTCCCAAATAAGCGGGTACAACATCACACAGACTAATTTCCTTTCAAAAAAACACCCCTCTGTATTATCAACCAGCAAGACCTAGTTGTGACATCAAATGAGACAATTCTTTTTTTTTTACCTCCTCCTGAGCACTTCACAACGACAAAATACAGAACACAAATCGTACAAAGCATTTCCTGAACAAAGTTGATGCTTACAGCCCTTTGTTAAAAGCCGCAGGTTAAGTTTCTATTCAACAAGATAAATCATCCTATCAGAGAAGCCACATGTCTATCTCATCAAAGGGAATGAATTTTATTTAATTGGGTTTTATCACAAGAGGCAGCAGGAACTTAAAAACAACAAAAAACCTTCAATGTTTATCTTTGTTGCCACTCGTTTGTAGAGACTTTAGTACCACTTGGGATTCAGTTGACCAACATACTAATAGAACATTAGTATGACTGAGTGGCTGTGGATTCCGGCGTCCCATGATCTAGCTGCCCCATCACTGTTGATGGGAGGGGAGTGTCTTGCTCCCTCGGATAGGGTCCGTAATCTTGGCGTCCTCCTTGATTCACGGCTGTCTTTAATGGACCACCTAACGGCCATGACAAGGGGGGATTTGCACAGGTTCACCTGGTGCGCCAGCTACGCCCTTTTCTAGACAGGGACACCCTCCGTATGGTCACTCAGGCTCTCATTATCTCTCGGTTGGATTACTGCAATGCCCTCTACATGGAGCTGCCCTTGGGGTGTACCCGGAGGCTCCAACTGGTCCAGAATGCGGCCGCGCGAGTAGTTACGGGTGCGTCCCGCTACTCCCATATAACACCACTATTGTGCAAGCTGCACTGGCTGCCGGTGGTCCTCCGGATTCGCTTCAAGGTGCTGGTACTCACCTATAAAGCCCTTCATGGCACGGGCCCGGGGTATCTACCTCCTACCGGCCTCCTACCGCCCAGTGCGCTCACATAGGGCTGCCCTCCTCCGGGTCCCCTCAGCTAGACAGTGTCAGCTGGCGGTCCCCAGGATGAGGGTGTTCTCTGTGGCCGCACCGACCCTCTGGAATGGGTTGCCCACCGAGCTCCGGACAGCCCCCGACCTCCGCATCTTCCGCGCCAACCTAAAGACATGGCTCTTCCACCAACTTCCCTGATCTACCGCGGATTTTAATTTGGGTATTTGGGGATTTTTAATTTGGTTTTAATACTATTTTAATTTTTACTTATTGTCGGGTTTTTTCTATTGTTGTGAGCTGCCCCGAGTCCTACGGGAGAAGGGCGGCATATAAATCTGACAAAATAAATAAATAATAAATAAATAAATATTAAATATTCTTCTGCTACTTGTGAAGCTCAAACCTATGGATCAGTTGTGGTATTCGCTTACCTTTGCTACCGGTTTGGAACTGTGAGTGTGCACTTGCGCACAGCGCTTCTGCACATGCGCAGAACCTTCTGCGCATTCACAGAGCGTCCATGAAGATATCCGGGCAGGTGGGCAGAGCCTGCCGCCACAGCTACCGGTTTGCCTGAAACGGGGAGAACCAGTAGAAATACGCCACTGCTATGGATTGAGTTTCCATACAAGAGCTTGAAGGACCGTACAGAAAAGGGTGATGTACAGACACCACACACTGGCTTTTATTTCAGGTTGCCTCTTCTTGGAGGTAGTTTTTAAGAAGAGATTGGATAACCATTTGTCTGAAATGGTATAGGGTTTCCTACCTAAGCAGGGGGTTGGCTAGAAGACTTCCAAGGTTCTGTTCTGTTCTGTTCCATTCTATTCTTGTATCCTGTTCTACACCAACCAAAACTGGAAGAGCATTATGCTTCATTTGCAATGAAAGCAAATGAATGCCCTTTAGAGTATGGGACTCGGTTCCCTGAAGAACCATCTTGGCCCATCCCACTCACTCTGGCTGAAGGGGCATGCTGTAGATCCCATCGGTCAAAGGATTCTCGCTGGTGGGGTGTAGGAGAAGGGCCTTTTCTGCAGTGGCTCCCACCCTTTGGATCATTTTGCTGCTGCAGATAATATTTGTACCCACCCTCTTGGCCTTCCAGAAGGGCCTCAGAAACTGGCTCTGATAATTGACTTGGGCCCCTGATGATGGGTGCTTTATGCAGCTTCATCAGGGGCCCATGCCGGTGGAGTAAGAGAGAAGATTCTTAGCACTGGTGTACTTGGTTCCTAGTTTTATCTATTTCTTGCAGGAGTGCAGGGGCTCATCAGGATAGAAGTCTTAATGCTTTAAATTATTTTAAATTGTTTTTAATTTTTGTGTTGGTATTATTTTACCGTGGCTGTACACCGCCCTGAGTCCTTTGGGAGAAGGGCGGTATAGAAATGTAATCAATCAATCAATCAATAAATAAAGACTGAGCTGACAATTGATCGGCTCACATTTGAGACCCGCTGCTACCATGGGGTAGTTTGAGCTCCTGTAACACGCTCCAGCTTCTGCTGACCCAGCAGTTTGAAAGCAGGTGATCGCAAGTAGATAAATGGGTACCACTCTAGTGGGCAGCTTCACTGGTATGTGAAAGCGGCCCCCAACTGGATGTCTTCCAGCCAATGGTAATGTCACCAGCAAATCCATTCCCCACTGAAGCACTTTGGTGTTTCTAATGCAGAAGTATTAGTAATATCTAATTCTTGTTAACATTAATGTTTCAACATTTTTATGTTTGCATTTTTAGTGTATTGTAAACTACCCAGGGTTGCTTCAGAGAGTGAGATAGCTGGCATATAAATTTAACGAACAAACAAATAAAATGTACTTGGTTCTTTCCAAGTGAATACATTAATGAGAATAGATTTCTCCTTGGGATTGTGTCCCTATGCAAATATGATGATGCAAGAGCTAGTTTAGAAAGTGAATGTGTACCAAGGAACGTTTCATCCACATCAGACATATATTAAGGAAAGTTAGTTAGTTAGTTAATTAGTTTGTTTATTTATTTATTATATTTATATATCGCCCTTCTCCCAAAGGACTCAGGGCGGTGAACAGCCAAGATCAAATACATAAATATAAAAGTTAAAAACAATTTAAAACCAGATTAAATACTTTGGCCCACAATTAAAAACCTCCCATTAAAATCCTATTTAAAATTTAAAACCGTTAAAATTAGGCTAGCCTGGCTTGCTGGAATAACAAAGTCTTCAGGGCATGGCAGAAGGTGCGCAAGTCCGGGATCCTCCATACCTCCGGGGGCAGCTCGTTCCAGAGGGCAGGTGCCCCCACTGAGAAGTCTTTCCCCCGGCGGGGTCGCCGGTCGACATTGTCTGACCGACGGCACCCCAAGGAGCCCCACCCTGTGGGAGTGTACTGGCCGGTGGAAGGCTGTCGGTAGCAGAAGGCAGTCCCGTAAGTACCCAGGTCCTAAGCTATGGAATGCTTTAAAGATGTTAATCAACACCTTGAAGTGCACCTGGAAGACCACTGGGAGCCAATGCAGCTCGCGCAGGAAAGGTGTTACATGGGAGTGCCCTGCCGCTCCCATAATCACCTGTGCGGCGGCATTTTGGACCAGCTGGAGCCTCCGGATGCTCTTCAAGGGGAGCCCCATGTAGAGAGCATTGCAGTAGTTCAGTCGGGAAGTGACGAGGGCATGAGTGACCGTGTGCAGGGAGTCCCAATCCAGAAAGGGACGCAACTGGCGGATCAGGCGAACCTGATAAAAAGTCCCCCTGGCCACGGCCATCATATGCTCTTCTAAAGACAGCCGCATGTCCAGGAGGACACCCAAGTTGCAAACCCTTTCCGTGGGCGCCAATGTCTCGCCCCCAATAGCCAGCGATGGCACTAGCTGGCTATATCGGGATGCTGGGAACCACAGTCACTCAGTCTTGAAGGGGTTGAGTTGGAGTCTGTTTCACCCCATCTAGACCCGCACGGCCTCCAAGCACTGGGACATCACTTCAAGGGCATCATTGGGGTGGTCTGGGGTGGAGATGTACAGCTGAGTATCATCAGCGTACTGATGGAATTGCACCCCAAAACCACGGATGATCTCACCCAGCGGCTTCACATAAATGTTGAACAGAAGGGGCGAGAGGACCGACCCCTGGGGCATCCCATACATAAGGCGCCTCGAGGACGACCTCTGCCCCCCTGCCAACACAGACTAAGACCGGTCAGAGAGAAAGGAGGAGAACCATTGTAATATGGTGCCCCCAACCCCCAGCCCCTCCAGCCGGCGCAGCATGATACCATGGTCGATGGTATCAAAAGCCGCTGAGAGATCTAATAGGACCAGGACAGAGGAACAACCCCTGTCCTGAGCCCTCCAGAGATCATCAACCAATGCGACCAATGCCGTTTCCGTGCTGTACCCAGGCCTGAAACCGGAATGGAACGGGTCTAGATAGACAGTGTCATCTAGATGCTGGGGAAGCTGTTGCGCAACCACACTCTCAACAATCTTCGACACAAAGCGAAGGTTAGAGATTGGACAGTAATTCACCAAAACAGCCGGATCCAGAGAAGGCTTCTTGAGGAGAGGCTTCACCATCGCCTCTTTCAAGGCGGAAAGCAAGAAACCCTCACTCAACAAAGCACTAATGATCCTCCGGGAAGCCAGCACCAACCAGGAGGGACATGGGTCCAATAAACATGTGGCCGTGCTAAGCCTCCCCAGAAACCTGTCCACATCCTCGGGAGCCACAGGGTCAAACTCCTCCCAGATAATATTCTCAAGACCCGCCTCCATCATCCTGTCTGGATCCACCCAGTCAGAGTCCAAGCCTTCCCGAATTTGAGCGATTTTGTCATGCAGATACTGCGCAAAATCCTCAGCTTGACCCTGCAAGGGGTCTTCCCGCGCTCCCAGATGGAGGAGGGAGCAGGTCACCCTAAACAGGGCGGCTGGGCGGTTATCTGCAGATGCGATAAGAGCGGAAAAATAATTAAATTTTGCCGTTTTTATCGCCACTAGGTAGGTCTTAATATGAGACCTCACCAGTGTCCAGTCATATTTGGAACGGCTGGCCCTCCAACCGCTCTCCAGGTGTCTTTTCCGGTATGACACAAATCATACACATACATTTTCCGTGCATTCATAGTTGTAGATGTATACAAAACTGGAACAGGACAAATTGATGGTTGGACAAATTGAGCATGCACTGAATAATGATGTGGGTTCGTCTATCCACATATTGTCTTTCTGAATTACCCTTAATGACCCGTTCATGCTGCTTTCAAATCTGTACAATTCAAAGTCAATTCTGTATCTTTTGTGCATTAACATTTCATTGGGGGAAAAAAACACCTCATACTTATAATTTATTTTCCTACTAGGAATTGCAAGGGAATTTTCAGGAAGAGTAAAGCCAATATCTGAGCTGTGCATTAATCTGGGAGCAACAGATCAGTTTAGCTTGTATCTGAATTCATAAACATTTTCCTCCAGGATTTCTACTCAGTAGAAATACTCTTCATGTTTTTAAATAAGCAAATAAGGATGCTCATAGACTTGTAAACACAAATCTTGCTGCTGAAGGCCAGTTCCAGCACTACTGCATGTTGCAAAAGTTTTTAATCTAGCTGCAATAAATTATGTAGCAATTAAACAATCCATGACATACTGGGTCATAACTTCAGAGTTATTTCCTTACTTAAAGAGAAGGCAAAAATCCAGTGGGAATGAGAGTGACCTCCGATTTCCTGCCGGCTTCTCCATTTACTTTCCTTGTATGTTTGTGGCAAACATTGGAAATGACATTCACATGACTGTGGCTGCATGGCAGCACTGAAACAGCCACAACTTTGCAAATTTCAATCCCTTACGAGTCATTAGATTTTGGATGCATTCTGTAAGTTTGCCCATTTGAAGTACATTGGTTCAAAAATTGTTGCCCTATGATGCACTTTTTCACCCAATGGAAAGTTACAAGCAGACAGAGAAGCATGAGATTTTTAGTAGTATATAGATTTTTCATAATCCAATAATCTTATTTTATTTTATTGTTTATGTCATACAGCTGCAGCCACATTGCTGATCTTGGATTAATGGATAATGGAAGCACTCAAAGGGATACTTTGAAACACTGTATCTCAAAGCAGGGTTTCCACAGATGGTCCTTACTTAATGATATTTGTTCAGTAACAAACCGAACTAATGACAGTGCCGAACGAGTGGTACCGATGACCAATCCTCATACTTACATTGCCCAGAGTGTCCCTGAAGTCACATGATCGCCATTTGCAAACTTATTTGCCGGTTCCCTACAAGCAAAATCAATGGGGAAGCCTGCAGGAAATCACAGGGGCAACCATATAATGGCCTCACTAAATGACCCATGATGATTCCACTTAACAATAGCAACCGGATAGGCCACCAGAATGCCATTGTGAAGTGCCACGGTCGCATCATGTTGTCTTTTATGACTGTATCACTTAGTGACATAAATTCCTATCCCAATTGCTGTCATTAAGTGAGGACTACCTGTATAACTTTAATAAATAACTTTAATAAATAAATAATAAATAACTATCCAGTGTCATGATATACATACAAAAGGGAAGAGCTTGAATTATGATGTTGCAGTGGCCACTGTCTTCTCAATCTTGTGTCTGTCTGTCTGTCTGTCTGTCTGTCTGTCTGTCTGTCTCTCTCTCTCTCTCTCTCTCTCTGTGTGTGTGTGTGTGTGTGTGTGTGTCTCTGACACAATCTGTCTGCAGGTACTTCTGGGGCAGCAGGAAATATTAGGCTAAATGAGGCATGCATATGCAACTCATTAGATATTGCTATCCCCATTAGCTTTCCACAGTCAATGATAAGAGAAGAGCTCCAGGTCCAGTCCAACGACATCTTGAAGGCCACATAATATCTATCTTTAGGCTAAACAGAAAAAGGATTTAACAGGTTAGGATGAGTTCATCTAAACCTCCGATTTAGTTCAAGGACACCATTTAAGGATGAAAGAAAAAAAAAGATAATGAAGCTAATCTGCCATTTCCTTCCTTTCTTCTGTAAGGTAATGCAGAATTGACCTTGAGCATAAGAAAAAAAAAAGCGAACAGGCTATTAAGGGAAGACTTGCAGAAATGATTGTATAGTTTGGAGAAAGAGGGAGGTGTGAGGGGGAAAAAAAACTCAAAATAAATCCAGACCAGAACAGAACAAGGTTGGAAGGGACCTTGGAGGTCTTCTAGTCCAACCCCCTGCTCAAGTGAAAATGACCCCCCACCCCCCGCTCCTGACACACAATGGCAAAAAGGTTAGCCATCACTGCCCTATACCATTTCAGACAGATGGTTATCCAATCTCTTCTTTAAAATCTCCACTGCTGGAGTTGCGGTACACACAACATCTGGAGGCAAGTTGTTCCACTGATTAATTGTTCTGACTGTCAGGAAACTTCTTCTTAGTTCTAGGTTGCTTCTTTCCTTGATTAGTTTCCACCCATTGTTTCTTGTCCTGCCTTCAAGTGCTTTGGAGAATAGTTTCACTCCCTCTTCTTAATGGCAGCCCCTTAGATGTTGGAACACTGTCATATCACCCCTTAGCCTTCTTTTCATTAAACTAGACATATCCAATTCCTACAACCCACCTTGATTTTGCTTGGTATAAGATGCAATGAACAGAAACTCCAAGAGAGCTTTGAAACTCTGCTATTTATGCTATCATTCCAGGCATTCTATAATTCCTAGAATCCCTACTGTGCCTGTTTCTGAACCTGGCTGACCTCCAAGAGCCGATACCTCCCTCCCTATTTACCTACACTACCTACCACAAAGTGCTTTTTATCTCAGCCAGCTCAACACAACTTGTTCACATTTACAGCCAGCATGAAAGTAGCATCAATCAGAAAGAGTACGTTTAAAAATAGAATACTTTTAGAAGGCTTGATATGGCCGTTGCGTCTTTTATTTCCCAAACCAGTACTTTTTAACAAGAAGTTAGGAGGAAGTCAAGAAGAACTCAGTCAAAAGCATTTTGCAAACGCTAAGCCTGAATGGCTGCACAAGAACATTATCTTGCCTTGACTGAAGGAAGAATTCTACAGAATAAATACATCTGGCCAAGCATGCCAAGAAGTGAACCCTTTTGAGTTTTGAAGATAAAGGACAAGCTGGCAAATTCCACCAGACGCCAAACAGTGGAAATAAATTAATCGGAAACACTATGAGCAAGTTATACAAAACCAAGAATCTTTTATCCTTTAAAAAAAAAAAAACACTTAGAATTCTCAAGATGGATTCTTGGAGTGGGTGTTGCTGTCATACTCCGCAAGCTTCTAACCATCCTTGGATACGATGGATACAAAAGAAAACGGGGGGGGGGAATTGCATACTAAATGTCCATCAATTCAATGCCAGTTTATTGTGCTAGTTTCTGAGGTCACTCCCACGCCCCTGCCCCCAAAATAGATAAATCTTGGCAGAGTCATCTTTGAATCAGGTGGCGCTAAATTCTCAGCAATGCAGACACTCGTTTAATAATCAGAAATAATGTGAAACACAGATAGCATCTAATTTTAATCTCATATATTTGATGGTTCAATTAACAATTCCTTCATTTAAAAAAAAAAATCCTGACTAACAACAAAGTATACAGTAATTCTATCTCCCAAAACAATGAATTACTTTGGGTATTGTTCCTCCACTTTTGCCTATAAGAGCTGGATTGATTCCGTGAAATAAATAATAAGCCAATAATATATAATAAACAATTAAAGAAATACTAGTCAACTTGATGACCACAATTGAGCCCAAAATTTCTGTTGCTAAGCGAGACAATTAAGTGAGCTTGGCCCCCCTTTCACGACTTTTCTTGCCACAATTGTTAAGTGAATTGCTGCAGTTGTTAAATTAGTAACATGGTTGTTAAGTGAATCTGGCCTCCAGATTGACTTTGTTTGCCAAAGGATTGCAAAAGGTGATCACATACCTTGGAGCACTGCAACAATCATAAAGAGGAAACAGCTTCCAATCATCTGAATTTTGATCACATGACCATAGAGATGCTTGAAAGGTTATAGGTATGAAAACCTATTGTAGGTAACTTTTTTCAGTGCCATTCTAACTTCGAATGGTCACTTAAATGATTGGCTGTAAGGACTACCTGTAAATGTTAAACATTTACCATTCTAAAGACTGAAACAATAATACAATCATGTAGAAGACGATGAGGCAGAGCCTGGGAGGGGGAGTCAAGAGAGGAATTAGCCTGGAGTGAGTCATTATGTTCCCACAAGCAATCCAAGTCCATCCCCTCTTGAATTCTGTTAACTCTTATCTAGCACCAAATTTAGTTGACTAAATTCTGTGGTATAGGCATGAGCAATATATCAACTTAACTGGAACTTAACATATGAACCTGGATCTCTGCATCTGACATTCCACAGCCACAGAAATGCATGCGGTATTTCCTTGTCTGCCAATCGTACATAATGCTCTTGTAATTACCTAAATCAGGAGTCTTCAACCTTGGCAACTTTAAGCCTGAAGGACTTCAACTCCCAGAATTCTGGGAGTCGAAGTCCGCCAGGCTTAAGGTTGCCAAGGTTGGAGACCACTGACCTAGATCAGAAAATCAGAAAACCAAAAGTCTGTATGGGCCTTTTTTGAAAATTCCTGAAGGGACGTTAAATAACACTAGAACAGTGGCTTAAGAACTGGACATTAAGAAAGAAAAAAAACATTTTTTTTTTGCTGTCCAAGGACAAGCACAGCTCATAAATATCATCATGGCAAAAATAGAAACAGACCAGATTGGGTAAGAAAAGGCTGATTGTGCCAAGATAAAATGAAACATTTGACTATCCAATAATGGATGCAGCAAAACTGCAAGCAGTGATTGTTTTTTTTTTTTTTTTTAAAGGCATGACATGGTTGGAATATATCACATTGGGCTTTTACAGTATGTGAAAAGTTTGGATTCATTGGATTATTGGGATTATGAAGGATAACTACAAGAAGTATGAAATTGCTGAATTATTGGAAATATGAAATTGCAAATAATGTTATTGAAGATGACAGAGCAAACATTTTATGGGATTCTAAAATTCAGCTTATCGACCCTTGGAACAAAACATATGTAGGTGCAATTGTGAGTTCTAGTCCCTTCTTAGGCATGAAAGCCGGCTAGGTGACTGTGGGTCGGTCTCTCTTAGCCCAACCCACCTCACAGGGTTACTGCGGTGTAGAAAATAGGAAGAGGAAGATGTGTGGAATATGTTTGTTGCCTTCAGTTATTTGCAAAAATAATAAAGCTCGGGTACAAATAAATAAAAATAAATGTAAACATGGGACACAAATCTACAAGTTTGAATTCAAGAATGCATTGTATTTTTAGTCACTGCCACAATACCTACAAGGAAACAGGTTTGCTTCATACTTATGTCAGAAGAACTAAGGTGCTTCTAGGTTGAAAGTGACAGTTAGGGGCACTTTTCATGTCCTCGGCAGGAGCTGGAGCGGAGGACGGGAACTCACCCCATCCCACAGCAGCTCCCAGGTCTCTAACACAGGCTTGCTGCTTGTCAACCCAGCGTCCTAACCATGTGAGCCCCTATGCTCTTTCAAGGAGATAGATGATAGATGATAGATAGATAGATAGATAGATAGATAGATAGATAGATAGATAGATAGATAGATAGATGATAGATAGATAGATGATAAGATAGATGATAGATAGATAGATAGATACAGTAGATAGATAGATAGATAGATAGATAGATAGATAGATAGATAGATAGATAGATAGATAGATAGATAGATGATAGATGATAGATGATAGATAGATAGATAGATAGATAGATAGATAGATAGATAGATAGATAGATAGATAGGCAGGCAGACAGACAGACAGACAGACAGACAGACAGATAGAAGCAAAGAAAACTGTCCCCACTCTCCGACATCATACAACCTAGTCAAAAATAATTAACAGCTACCAGAAACCATAACATATATATTAAACCCATATCCAACGCATTCACTTTATAAATCTTCTCGCTTTTAAAAAGCTAAATCTTTAGTTAGTCCTGTCAAACTGATTTCTTATCGTTTTCTTCTCTTTGTCTCCTTCCTGGAACAGTTTGAGCAAGTCCCTCTTTATCGCTTCTCAGCAAAAAGTTTCTTCAGTTCCACACACATTGCTTTTGTAAATCCAAAGTAAGAAGTTTTTCAAAATCACCCTTCTGATTTATTCTATGTATGTCCCTTTTAATCATTAAAACATCAACTGGCTTCCTTGGTAAATCCATTTTGACACTGTTTTCCATATCGCTCTTATGTTCTGACTTTTTAAAATCCATTTTCAGATCCACACCATCTTTTTCCCCCCATATCACATTTATAGTGCAGCATTCTTTTTTAACTCAAGTCCACATTCAAATCAGTCTTGGTCTCTGTTTTATCCAATACAATCCGTTGAGTGTGTCTATCCTCCACTATAGTGCCACACAATCTTGTAAGTAACTTCCAAGTAAATTGTTCCCAACCAGCCTTAATTTCTTCAATAACCAAATAGGATTGCTCCATTGTCTTGATGAGTCTGTTCTCCTTTAAAAGAAATCATTTGTTTCTTTTAGTTCCCTGTAGCCAGCCTTTAAGTCCCCTCCTATCATTTGTTTGTTTTCCAGTCAGCAAAACTTTCCCATGGGAGGATTTGTTACCATTAATTTCAAAAATCTCATATGCTGTTTTATAAATTTTTAAACATCCCACAGGAAATTATCCTTCAAGTCCATCTAGCCTGTTAACTTTCCAAAATCAACATCGTAGCCCCATTTTTGCTGTTTTTCAAAAATTAATGCTTCTCTTGTAAATCCTTAAATTTACTGAAAAAAACAATTGCTATCAAACTGCCTTCCATTGAGGACCTGTACTGCACGAGTCAAAAAGAGGACTGTAAAAATATTTACAGACCCCTCACATCCTGGACATAAATTGTTTCAACTCCTAGCCTCAAAATGTCGCTATAGAGCACTGCACACCACGACAACTAGACACAAGAACAGTTTTTTCCCGAACGCCATCACTCTGCTAAACAAATAATTCCCTCAACACTGTCGAACTATTCACATTAGGCTGCATTACTATTACTATTAGTCTTCTCATTGTTCCTATCACCCATCTCCTCCCATTTAGGACTGCATGACTGTAACTTTGTTGCTTGTATCCTTAAGATTTATATTGATTGTTTCCTAGTATGATTTGATTGCTTATTTGTACCCTATGACTATCATTAATGATTCTTGACAAATGTATCATCTTTTTATGTACACTGAGAGCGTATGCACCAAAGACAAATTCCTTGTGTGTCCAATCACACTTGGCCAATAAAGAATTCTACTACTTTCATCCAGGATAAAAGGAAAATTTCCCAGTAATGCAACTTGTCTTTCAGAAGGTTCTTAATTCCAAAGAACTCATTAAACAAGCAGCTTCCTCAAGTAATTAAGAAAGGAAATAGACAAATGCAGTGACTCTTTATAAGATGCCAAGCATAGTTTAGGCAAAATGAGTAATCCCCGGGCCTCAGGCCTCTCAAAGTGACTAGAATATGCAGTTTTGTGATTTCTTTGCAGGGAGAATCTGTACGGAGGTACATATAGGCAATCCTTGTCTTCTCCTTAGTCCAGAGAAAAGTTCCAAGTAGCTGATACCTTCACTGGCTCTTATTTTGGCCATTGGCTGTACAAAAATAGGACTAGCACTAGCACTTAGACTTATATACCACTTCATAGTGCTTTACAGCCCTCTCAAAGCGGTTTAGAGTCAGCATATGGCCCCCAACAATCTGGGTCCTCATGTTACCCACCTCGGAATGATGGAAGGATGAGTCAACCTTGAGCATAGTGAGATTTGAACTGCCAAATTGCAGGCAGCTGGCAGGCAGCAGAAGTAGCCTGCAGTACTGCACTCTAACCACTGCGCCACTGCGACTCATTTCAGTGACACTCAATTTCAAAATCAGTGTCATGTTCAGTCACCTTGCTGCCCCGGAAGTTGTCAAAAAGACAAGTTATCCCAGCAAAGGAAAACATCAGCAAGGAAAATTTAGTCAAGAAGAGAGGCAGTTTGATCTAATAGTTAAAGCACCAAGTTAGTAAGCCGGAGACCATGAGTTCTATTCCCACCTTAGCTATGAAAAACCAGCTGGATGACTCGGGCCAGTCACTCTCTCTCTCTCTGTCCAATCCACCTCACAGAGTTGTTGTTGTGGGGAAAATGGGAGGAGAAAGATGAGCTGGATATGTTCGCCTCTTATTTGTAAAAATAATAAAGGCAAGATATAAATAAAGGGGAAAAAATAAAATAAAAAGAACCCAGGAAATGAACCAAAAAGCCTGTTTGTAACTAGTCATTTTGTTCTGCCTAAGAACTAGTCTCCTTCCTCTACTTTTACTTGTGTGCCAGGCCTTTTCAGTTTGTGAGTTTTGCAGAGAAACACAATAAAATGTTCTAGGCCTAACCCTAACCCATTCACTCCCATCTTCTCTATGTTGATGACAATCAATAATTTAGATGTAATTGCATTTATCTGGACACATCAACATAGAAACAAGACCACTTGGTGACTGCAGTCTAGATACTACTCTGATGACTAATGGACTATGCTTCTAACCCTCAATGTTAGATTTAAGAAATTAAAGCTTCCTTCCTTCCTTCCTTCCTTCCTTCCTTCCTTCCTTCCTTCCTTCCTTCCTTCCTCCCTCCCTCCCTCCCTCCCTCCCTTCTTTCCTTTCCTTTTTTACTCCCAAATGTTGTGCTTAAGCCTCAGTTCCTTGGCTCAGACATCCTAAGAAATTGCATTCCAGTGCTGAAGCAGAAGACCTGAAGATATGTAAAGGTAAATGTTCCCCTCGCACATACGTGCTAGTCGTTCCCGACTCTAGGGGGCAGTGCTCATCTCCGTTTCAAAGCCAAAGAGCCAGCGCTGCAAGAAGACGTCTCCGTGGTCATTTATTCGGCATGACTAAACACCAAAAGCGCACGGAATGCTGTTACCTTCCCACCAAAGGTGGTCCCTATTTTTCTACTTGCATTTTTTATGTGCTTTCGAACTGCTAGGTTGGCAGAAGCTGGAACAAGTAACGGGGGCTCACCCCGTTACGCAGCACTAGGGATCCGAACCGCTGAACTGCCGACCTTTTGATCGACAAGCTCAGCATCTTAGCCACTGAGCCACCATGTAGAGGATATCAAAATAGGCAAGAATGCCTTTTGGTAGGCATTGGAGAGTTTCAATGAAAGGAATGGAACCAGCAGACCTTCAGGGGGGTAAATCAGTACTTTCAAACCCACACTGTTATTTTTTTAAACCCATTTTACAGCTGGATGTGGAGGCCCACATATAATATTGTAGGTGACCCCATGCAGTCAAAGGTTATTCATCTCTATTTTTTTTTAAACCATGGTTTTATTAGACTAGCTGTATGGCACATGAACTGAGCCACTCTCTTCTTTGGCTGCAAAGCACATTTCTCAGTCTGCTCCTTCAATTCCCAGGCCTGCCCCCTCCCCAAGGGAGAGATTACACCGCCAGGAATCAAGTGCATCTTTTCAAATAGCTCCTGAACATCCAAAATCCTTTTCAGCAAAATTACCCAGAGAAACTTTAATAATCTGGTTCCAAAATGCTCCTAAGAGGGTGCTAAATATTCAGAGTGCTTTGGAGAAAAAAGAAAAGAAAAGCAAGCAAATCAACCCCCCCACCCCCCCCCAAAAAAGATATATTTTTTTTGTTTCTTTGCCGGTAGGAAATAAAGAATAGACTTTTAACTAAATGAGAACTGAAATGCATTGGAAGAGCGCTATAAATTATATGCAGGCCACCAAATAAAATTCAATTTCCAGGCGAGGTGAGGGTGTGTGTAATGCGTCTAGAGAAGCTGCTTTGCATATCACACGCGGCAGCCGGCAATAAGGAGGAGAGAATGAGTAAAACTTGATCTGTCATATGTAGCGCTTTGATTGTCCTCCCTGCTTTACCTGTTCTAATCGCACAGCTGCAGTGTTGATTCAGAGCACTGCAGCTCATGAAAAATGTCACCGTTCAGTCGGGCGCTTGCAGATCCTTTGGCAATTTTTCGGCAAACGCTGGATGCACATAAAGGGTGATAAGGCACTCTATCCCGCCATGCTCAGCAGGTTTTCCATTTCCTCCTGCAATTACACATCAAACTGTTTTAGCTTCACAAGTCTGGCACTCTAAACGGCCCAGAGGCAAATGTCTGCCTCGCACACTGATGAGCCTTTCTTCAAAGCAAGAGTGTAAACCTCACATTGGGGGCAGGGCTCTTTGGATTTAAATAAATAAATATGTGAATAAAGAAGGAGCCACTTCACTCCCACCGAAGGACAAGCGTGAGCTTTGAAAAGGATGGGAGACGCAGCCTTGCTCCTTAAACGCCAAGACGCTTCTTTAGAATCGTGGCCGAAGTAATTTGTTGGGCTGGGTAAAAGCGGGATTCCTACACCTTGAGAACTTTAAGAGGTGTGGACTTCAACTTCCTAAGAATTTCCCAAGCCAGCCTGACAGCCAAGGTGTTCTATAGAATGGCATGGCATGGCATGGCATGGCATGGCATGGCATGGCATGGCATAGCATAGCATAGCATGGCATAGCATAGCATAGAATAGAATTCTTTATTGGCCAAGTATGATTGGACACACAAAGAATTTGTCTTCGGTGCATAAGCTTTCAGTGTACATAAAAAATACATTCATCAAGAATCATAAGAGACTCTAGAAAGAGTGCTGCATAAACAGAAGGATAGAATCAAGATCACATAAAGTATTAATACTACTTTATAATGCCTTGGTAAGGTCACACTTGGAATACTGCATCCAGTTTTGGTCGCCACGATGTAAAAAAGATGTGGAGACTCTAGAAAGAGTGCAGAGAAGAGCAACAAAGATGATTAGGGGACTGGAGGCTAAGACATATGAAGAAGGGTTGCAGGAACTGGGTATGCCTAGTTTAATGAAAAGAAGGACTAGGGGAGACATGAGAGCAGTGTTCCAATATCTCAGGGGCTGCCATAAAGAAGAAGGAGTCAAGCTATCCTCCAAAGCACCTGAGGGCAGGATAAGAAGCAATAGGTAGAAATTAATCAAGGAGAGAAGCAACCTAGGACTAAGGAGAAATTCCTGACAGTTAGAACAATTAATCAGTGGAACAACTTGCCTCCAGAAGTTGTGGGTGCTCCAACACTAGAAGTTTTTAAGAAGAGATTGGATAACCATTTGTCTGAAATGGTGTAGGGTTTCCTGCCTAAGCAGGGGGTTGGACTAGAAGATCTCCAAGATCCCTTCCAACTCTGTTATTCTATTCTATTCTATTCTATTCTATTCTATTCTATTCTATTCTATTCTATTCTATTCTATTCTATTCTATTCTATTCTATAGGTGGAGGAACCCTGGTATAAAGGGCAGATGTCTCACTTACTTTTGGTGCCATGCCATGTGGGGGAATTCACTGGAGAAAGCAATTATGGTAAAAGGGAACCAGGCCATCAAAGAACACAATGGCTGGACACCATCAAAGCTGAGAGCAGCCAGATCACAGAACTCAAAGAAGTAGTGCAAAATTGGAAGATGTGGAGAGGCCTGGCCCATAGAATCACCAAGAGTCTGATTCAGCTGAATGAATAATGTAAGCCTCCCCATCAAATTGTAGATCAGAAGGAAGTACTTTGAGAAAAGACTATTAATTATTCGTAGGTCTCATATATCATTTTAGGGCCTCAGAGCATGGGTATAGATGTTTGTTATTAAGTCTGCATTGCTATTAGTCTTCTCATTGTTCCTATCACCCATCTCCTCCCACTTATGACTGCATGACTGTAACTTTGTTGCTTGTATCCTTACGATTTATATTGATATTGTTTCCTAGTATGGTTTGATTGCTTATTTGTTCCCTATGACTATCATTAAGTGTTGTACCTAATGATTCTTGACGAACGTATCTTTTCTTTTATGTACACTGAAAGCATATGCACCAAAGACAAATTCCTTGTGTGTCCAACCACACTTGGCCAATAAAGAATTGTATTGTATTGTATTGTATTGTATTGTATTGTATTGTATTGTATTGTATTGTATTGTATTGTATTGTATTGTATTGTATTGTATTGTATTGTATTGTATTGTATTGTATTCTATTCTATTCTATTCTATTCTATTCTATTCTATTCTATTCTATTCTATTCTATTCTATTCTATTCTATTCTATTCTATTCTATTCTATTCTATTGTTATCTTATTTGATCCCCCTTCTGCTGCTTAAGCAGTGTGCTAAGGCTGCTGCTTCGATTCTTAATGTCATCTGGAACAATATTGAAAGTTTCTGGCGAACTGAACTTTTCTCAATTCACCATTATATGCTAGACTTGTGGATGTTATCTGAATTTTTCTCCATTCACCATTGTATATGTTAAGACTTGCAGATGTTCACTCCCCCCCACCCCCAAACTTTGCACAATTTTGAAACTGGTAACCCTGCTAATTCAACTTTCTCTTTGGTTTGATCAGCTGAATTATTTCATACCTGCAGTCTCTTTGATCAAGCTAAATATATAATTCCTACATTAAGGGATCAAAATGGCCTGGTTTGAATGATGAGAAAGGAGAAGAATGAATGAATGAAAAACTGAATCGATGCATAAAAATGAAGGGTTCAAACAAGGATTTCAGGATACCAAAAGAATGAGATTACACCAAAAGAATCAATTCGGGAACAGTCTGCTTTGAAGACTTCTGAAACATTCCAATTTTCCTCCAAATTATGTTGAATCTCCTCCTGGGCCATGGCATATGCAGAAGCAGGTCTTGAAGTAAATCTTCTGAATTGGAAGCTGTTCAAGATATTCCAGACAGAGCTTTTTGGATGAAACAGATTGCTTTGGAGGATGGATTTTGCCAGGACTTTATATATTATAATATATTATTATTATTATTATTATTATTATTATTATTATTATTATTATTATTATTATTATTATTAATAATAATAATAATAATAATAATAATAATAATAATAATAATAATAATAATAATAATAACTTTATTGTCATTGTACGTATTTACCCAGTATTCCCATATAGTAAAATTCACTTAGCACCCAAAGACCAGGTCCAACACACATAACAATCCCCAAACACACTCCCACCCACCACAATTCCCCACCCTTAAACCACCCAAACATCCACACAACAGACCAAGTAATACTGTCCATTTATTTATTTTTATTTTATTATTTTTTTTATCCTGCCTTTACTATTTTATAAATAACTCAAGGTGATGAACGTATCTAATACTCCTTCCTCTCCTTATTTTCCCCACAACAATCGCCCTGTGAAGTGGGTCGGGCTGAGAGAGAGTGTGACTGGCCCAAAGTCACCCAAGTGCTTTCATGCCTAAGGCAGGACTAGAACTCACCATCTCCTGGTGATTGGCCCAAAGTCACCCAATAGGTTTTCATGCTTAAGGCAGCACTAGAACTCACAAACACCTGGTTTCCAACCTGATGTCTTAACCACTAGTCCAAATCGTGGGCGCTCCATCACTTGGTGTTTTTAAGAAGAGTCTAGGCAGTCACTTATCTGAAATAGTATAGATCCGTGATGGCGAACCTATGGCACGCATGCCACAGGTGGCACGCGGAGCCATATCGGTGGGCACACGAGCATTGCCCTAACTCAGCTCCAGTGTGCATTTTTGTGCCAGCCAGCTAATGTTTGAGCCTTCTGGGACCACTGGAAGTGGGGAAACAGGCTGTTTCCGGCCTCTAGAGGGCTTCCGGTGGGGGGGGGAGGCTGTTTTTGCCCTCCCCAGGCTCCTAGAAAGCCTCTGGACCCTAGGGAGAGCGAAAAACGGGCCTTCCGGTCCCACCGGAAGTCAGGAAACGAGCCATTTCTGGCCTCTGGACAGCCTTCAGGGGGGTGGGGAAAACTGTTCCAAGAAAGCCTCTGGAGCCTGGGGAGGGCAAAAAAACAGGCCTACCGTGCCATCGCATGCCAAAAGCGTGGGGAGCATGGAGGTGGGGGTCATGCACACATGCATGGGGGGGCAGGGCACATTGAATTATGGGTGTGGGCACACGCATGTGTGACCTCCCCCATGCTCCCCACGCTTTTGGCACGTGACGGCAAAAAGGTTAGCCATCACTGGTATAGGTTCTCCTGCTTGAGGCTGGACTAGAAGACCTCCCAAGGTCCCTTCTAGCTCATTCATTCTACCATTCAGAGTCTCACTGAAATTTACCATATTTCCCAGCTTGCTTCATCCACATTTCATTTTTTTTAAAGTGTCTCTCTAGTGCTAGAGTCTGTGGTTTGTTTTGCAGCCCCCATTCTTTCTGGCATCACTCTCTGCTCTAATTTGAAGAGTATTTGCCCCATACTGTTTATAATGAAATGATTATTTCCTTCCTGCTTGGCACCTTCTGGAAGGTGCATTGTGTTCACACTCTCGCATTTTGAGCAGGAGTTAAAAGGAAGGAGGAAAGAAAGCTTCTTAATGAAAGGACTCCGGGTCATTTCCTAATGGCAGCTAAAGAGATGTAAAGGGGTCTTCGGCAGCATCCTAACTCTTTAGTGATAAAGGAAAATGGGCATCTTCTTCGTGCAGGACTACATCAAAGATCTGAACTGACAATCAGAGAAACAAGCTGTGCCTTGTGTTCCCAATACTCACATATTCAAGACTAGCTTTAATGTTCTTCGATGCTGTCTGAAATAAGCCTGAAAGTTATTTCAGAGAGATGCGCCTTGTGGGGAGGTTTCAAGGGGGAAAAAAAAAATGATGGGGCAAAACAGCTACGGCTGCTTCTGCGCTGATATAGTTCAGCCAAGAGAAGAGGAGGGGAGGAGAGGAAGAGGGCAGGAGAGGGCAAAAGAGAGGGGAGGGGAGGGGAGCAGGAGAGGGTAGAGCAAGGGAGAGGAGGGGAGGGGAGGGGGAGGACATGATAGGAGGGGAGGGGAGATGAAAGGAGGAGAGGGGAAAAGGGAGGGGAGGAGAGGTGAAGGCAAGGGAGATGAGAGGAAGGGAGGGCAAGGGAGGGGAGAGGAGGAAGGGAAGAGGAAGAGAGAGGAAGAGAGAGGGAGGGGAGCAGGAGAGGGGAGGGCAAGGGAGAGGAGAGGAGAGGAGAGGAGGGGAGGGGAGGGGAGGGGAGAGGAGGGGAGAGGAGGGGAGAGGAGGGGAGAGGAGAGGAGAGGACAGGAGAGGAGGGGAGGGGAGGGGAGGGGAGAGGAGGGGAGAGGAGGGGAGAGGAGGGGAGAGGAGAGGAGAGGAGAGGAGAGGAGGGGAGGGGAGGGGAGGGGAGAGGAGAGGAGAGGAGAGGAGAGGAGAGGAGAGGAGAGGGATCACAGGCTCCTTTAGGAATGAAAATAACTTTTTTGCATATTTCCCCATCTATGTAGATAATGATCCATCTTTGACTTTTAGTAAGGTAATCCTCGACTAACAACCACAACTGGGATCAGAATTTCTGTTGCTAAGCAAGGCGCTTGTTAAATGAGTTGTGCCTGATTTCATGACCTTTTCTGCTACGCTTGTTAAGCAAATCACTGCAATTAAGCGAATCACACACCATTGTTGACTTTGCCTCCCACCTAGGAAGGTTGCAAGGAAGGTTGACACAAAATCACATGACAGATCCAAGCCTAGTCTCTAGGCCCAAATGGGGCTCCTGAAAACCACGGATGCCCCCTGAAGCCTTCCAAAACTTACTACCAAACTGACATTATTAATTTGATAGGACAAATGTATTATGAAATGCATGGGAAACATGTCTTTAATATTTATATATTTATATATATATATATAAATTAAAATATATCCATTTTAATTGGGTCCACATCTCGTCTACCTTCTGCAATTGCGGTTCCCAGCATGACATTAAAAAAAGCAGTTCGGTCAGACTTTTCTCCAAGGCATGACAGTAAATCTCAGCTCTCTGGAAACTCTAACCAGTATGCTGTAGTTAGCTAACAGCAGAAATTTCAAGGACGTGGATAATAACTAAGTTGCTTTTTTTGCAGAAGGAAAAAATGTTATGTATACAGAGAAAATGTGGCTACGATGGGACATAGGAATCAAGATTTACATCAGAGATCAGTTTCTGACATCACCACCGACCGTGCCTCCACCCCTGGTATGGACACTTTTCATTTAAAAATATCTTGGATCTTTTCGAATAGAATAGAATAGAATAGAATAGAATAGAATAGAATAGAATAGAAGAGAAGAGAAGAGAAGAGAAGAGAAGAGAAGAGAAGAGAAGAGAAGAGAAGAGAAGAGAAGAGAAGAGAAGAGAAGAGAAGAAGGACATGATGGCAGTATTCCAGTATTTGAGGGGGTGCCACAAAGAGGAGGGGTCAAATTATTTTCCAAAGCACCAGAGGGCAAGACAAGAAACAATGGGTGGAAACTAATCAAGGAGAGAAGCAACCTAGAATTAAGGAGAAATTTCCTGACAGTAAGGACAATTAACCAGTGGAACAGCTTGCGGTCAGAAGTTGTGGGTGCTTCATCACTGGAGGTTTTTAAGAAGAGACTGGACAGCCACTTGTCTGAAATGGTATAGGATCTCCTATACCAGGGGCTGGATCAGAAGACCTCTAAGGTACCTTCCAGCTCTATTCTGATTCTGTCCTTCTCCTGGTCTGGAAGCCTGATCATTTGTTTCATGTCTACAAAGCAATTCTGTCTGAGAACCACAATGTTCAACTTGTCGATGGAGGTTCTCAGTCATCTGAGCCATGGTTGTCCCAAAGTTGTTTTTTTCAAGAGGCAACTGGACTTTCTTTGTTTTTCCCAAAGTTCTTCAGTTAGAACTGAAGAAGTTTCTTGGATGAGAAGCAACATGTCTTCAAACAAAGTCAAGTCGCCTCTTGAAAAAGCACTTTGCGGGCAATGTCCCAACTTGCTACCTTCCATCCTTTTGGGAGGGGGATGTCCTTGACCCTGAGAAAGTGTTACACTTGTCAGGGTTCTGACAGATGCCCTAATTAAATCATGAATCTCCAGCCAAGCTTCAAAAGAAATCCAGTTATTTATTAGGAGCTTCATGTCGGCATGTTCCCAAGTGAAGCCAGCTCTGACCTTACGTAATCTACGCTCCAATTATGACCCTGTTTCCCCCTCCCCCCAGGGTGTGTCATCAATCACATTCACCAACAGAGCAATTTTGCGGGTTGTAGAGGTCATTCCCATCAGCTGCTGTAGGTAACCCTGGGATACAGTCTTGAGTGGGATAAGTGTGGAATGTGCATCTGTCTTTCGCTGCTGTGCCATTTTGCCAGTTTTCCATCCCCCCTGCCCTATGGCAATTCGAGAACAGGCCAGGGATGCTTTGCAAGTTGACAACACTCATATCCTTTGTAATTGACAGGACAAGATTAGAAGAACTGTAGCAGAAGCCTGATGGAAAAGAAAGAGAAGGAAAGCAACCACAGTGGCAGCATTAAAAAGGCAGTTAAAGAAAGAACACGAGCAGAAGAGAAGAGATGTATTGAGGCTTTGTTAAAGATGGCAAGCATAATGCACTTTCTGTTACATTTCTAGGTTACTTTTCAAGCAAATTGGTACCCATATCGATTTATCAAGGGATAAGTAGTTGTGTCACAATGATAGATAAGAAAACCTGGAACAGCTGTCTTTAGTGGAAAGAAGGAAAAATGATGCTGGGACTATTCAATCATTTGTTCCAATTTTTTTTTTACTTGCTATAATTGAGAGGCTCATAGGGGTACAATTGCCTCATTAAAATGTCCACAGGACAGTACAAATGCACCAGACAACCACAAAAAAGATTAAAAGTTGCAACTGTAAAATAAAAATAATAGGAACAACCATCCGGATGAAAGAGAGAGAAAAAAAAGACAGTATTATTTCAGAATCAAAAAACTTCTTAAACCATGGCAATTTTCTCAAGCTTAGTATGATAGCAGCTGATTTCAAGAAACTAAATTTCAAGGGTTTGATGTTGCTGGTACTATGATGGAAAAGTCTCTCATTTTCCTGAAGCATAGAGAAGAAAAATCTGTCCAAGTTAGGCCAGCTGAGCTCCATCCAATGATGGAAAGACAAGATGAATTTCAACCTATCTCATCCTTCTTTGGAAGACAGAACTGGATTCTTTCCATTATGTGAGTTCTAACCATCAAATGGTTTTCCCAGTTGCAATGTATGGCTGTGAAAGTTGGACCATAAGGAAGGCTGAGCGCCAAAGAATTGAGGCCTTTGAGCTATGGTGCTGGAGAAGACTCCTGCGAGTCCCTTGGACTGCAAGGCGATCAAACCGGTGAGTCCTAGAGGAAATCAATCCTGATTGCTCTTTAGAAGGCCAGATCCTGAAGATGAAACTCAAATACTTTGGCCATCTAGTGAGAAAAAAGGACTCCCTGGAGAAGAGCCTAATGCTGGGAAAGATTGAGGGCAAAAGAAGAAGGGGACAGCAGAGAATGAGATGGTTGGAAGGATGGATTCATTGAAGCAGTAGGCATGAGTTTAAATGGACTCTAGAGGACAGGAAGGCCTGGAGGAACATTGTCCATGGGGTCGCAATGGGTCGGACACGACTTCACAACTAACAACAACAACAACAACAAACCATCAACATCAAGTTCTCATCCTTTCATTTTCCTGAAAGCGACTAATTTTGAATTGCTGGTATTGAGGTTTAAGTAGGCATTGATGCAGTTGATCTAACCGGAGTTCAGCTAAGACTTTCTGTTTTTGTCCTTTCCAACTCAGACTCACTAAAGCAGAGGGGTTTCCTGCCATCCATCTTTCCCAGATTTCTAGAATCAGCTTCTTTGGACACAGCCCTTTTTATGAAGGAGTTACCGAGGGTAGAAGGCTGCTAAGGATGGTGTTTTTACAGTTGGGTTTCCTTGCAGACGAAAGTTTCTTACAGATCCACTGATGTGCAGCAATCGGTTGCAAAACTCATGCCAATTTTTGTGATGTGTGTATGTGTGTGTGCAATGTTGTAGATGAATAGAAGTCTGATGGTATAGTAACAGGATATGAATGACGCCTTGGTATGACTGTAAGATAACCTGCTCAGTCTGAACATGACCTTGACATGTTCACAATGAAAGGCTACATACCGCTTCAGTGAAAAAAACAGGCAAGTCCTTTTTTTCTGTCAAAAATTACACTCGCATTATACTAGTCACCTATGAAATTGAGTATAATAAAACAACTCAGTGGAAATGTTGACTAGGCCCTTGCTTCCTATCTCTCTTCTTCACCTCCCGCTACTACTACTAATACTACTAACACTTCTTAATCGATTGTGGCAATGTGAGAAACCTGTTGTTTTTCACCCGCCATCAACAAATGACCCACTTTGAGATGCCATGGGGTTAAGACAAGTCTGGCAGATGCTGGTGCCGTCAAAATTCAGTTTCAGTTCCCGTCACATAAATAGCAACTGTAAGCCATAAGGATTCCATACATTTCAAAAAATTATTTGGAACCATGTCAACACTTGGGCAATCCATTCCTTTAAACAAATCTTTTTTTCCCCAGGCTTCTGGGGGGAAAAATTGTCACTCTTTTAGAGAGTCACCTTAACCTCTGTTCAATGATCTCTTAAAGCAGGAACAGCTTTCCTGAGGGTGGAGCAGATGCCTGAAAATAAAGATGAGCTGCTTTAATGAAGCAGCCTAGAGTGCAAGGTAGCACTTCATAAATTCAATCAACTTTGCAAGGTCTACATAGGGGTATCTTCTGTATTCAATCCATGACACCCTTGTGGATTAGGTAGAAACTGATCAAGGAGAGAAGCAATTTAGAACTAAGGAAAAATTTCCTGACAGTTAGAACAATTAATCAGTGGAACAACTTGCCTCCAGAAGTTGTGAATGCTCCAACACTGGAAGTTTTAAAGAAGAGATTGGATAACCAATGGTCTGAAATGGTATAGGGTTTCCTGCCTAAGCAGGAGGTTGGACTAGAAGACCTCCAAGGTCCCTTCCAACTCTGTTATTCTATCCTATTGTTGGGGTGACTGTCAATTGGAGAAGCCAATCATTTGAAGAGGGACCAGCTGGACCCTCCACAGATGAGACACCCCAAAACATGTGAAGATGACAGCCACAACAATCAAGATCCCATCTCTTTTCTACTTGAACCATGCGTGCAACACACATAAGAGAGAGGCAGGGCCTTGAACATGTCTTGATAGCCACCAGTTCACCCATAGACAAGCCATCCTCTAGTGAATCCCCATCTTTATCTTGTGCTCTTCTTCATCAGCAGGTCCCCTTGATCAACAATACCATCAAGACCCAGGGATGCACCTTCTATGGTGACACCCCCTCTGAAACAGTATCCCTCAGAGATCTGTACCACTCTCATTTTGATGATGCTCCAGAAATATAAGCCGGTTGCAGAGTCAACCTGGTAATTCAGACAGCTAATGGAATAGAGGAATTTAATCCGGTTTAAATTGGTCTGAACTTTTTTTAGTCAGGGGGAAAAAAAACATCCATATGAAACCGAACCTCACTCTGGCTTTGAGTGCTGGGTCAGAAGAGAAGAGAAGAGGGAGGGAGGGAGGAGAGAAAAAGTAAAATTTTCAACCACTGCAAGTATGCCAGGACTCTGGCTATTTGCCCAATGAGATCACGCTCTGGCGCCAGCGATAACCCACTTTTTTTGTCTCCAAGAGGCATCTAGCACACCCAGCAAATAGAAAGGAGAAACCGGAGAAATCCAGGGATTCCAAATGGCAAGAAATGAAGTTTCTGGGCTTTTTGTATCCTGCTGAAAAGCAACAACTCTATGCTGCAATTTGGGAGACTCAAATAGCTATTTCTGCCTTATAAGGCGTCATCAGTGAGCCACACCCTCTTCTTAAGTATCCTCCCTGTAAAGGTACAATGTGTCTTTTTCTTTTTTCATAGGCTTTTATGTGCATATTCTTTCTAGCCAGGTTCCACCTATGTAAGCTAAGTTGTTCTTCAGCCCTAGTTCTGTGTCCTTTACAGGGGGGATACTTGAGAAGAGGGTGTGGCACAGAGTTGTTGCTTTTCAGCAGGATACAAAGAGCCCAGAAACTTGTGAATGAGATTTCACAGAACTAGGGCTGAAGAACAACTTAGCTTACATAGGTGGAACCTGGCTAGAAAGAATATGCACATAAAAGCCTATGAAAAAAGGTTAAAATATTTAAAATCCTGGTTAAAATCCCAGCTTAAAATCTTCTAAAAATCCTTACAGAGCACTCTGCAAGGTCCTTTAAAACCTCAGCTAAAATCCTAAAACCCTTAAGAAGACACACACACACATATATAAGAAAATATATATTATATATAAGAAAATTGATATATATATGCAGAAGGATCAAATTTTACTTCTCTGCCCTGTTTCCTCGGAGCTTAGCATTTTCCCTGATCAGCAGTTTCTATGCCACTCTCTTGTGATTTTTTTTTTAAAGTGTTCTGCAACAAAATCCACATTACCTTTTAAATATCTCGATTTAATGTCAGCCCCTATTTATTAAGATCAAGCCCTGAGCGTGCCTTTAAAAAAAAAAAAAAACTTAATCAAAGTATATATTTCAGAACTACTCAGTGGCCAGTTGTAGACTTTTAAGAGGTGCCCAGTATATCCTTAGGGGTTTATTTTGTTTTAAAATACCCACACAGCACTGGCAAACAATGCATATAGATGAATAAGATACTCTCTGTCAATCCTGAAGTTGGCCTGACTGAGGCCATTTTGAGACTTCAGCGCTGACGCTCTGGGGAAGAGGGAAGGGGAGGGGGCAATAGAGATGGGTTTTTTTTTTTTTTTGCAGCCAAAACAAAATACTTTCTCTTGAGAACCAAGGACATTCCTGCAGGTGCTCGGAAGGAGGGGACTGCAGTCACCTAGCAACCAGACAGTATCCTGATTGAGCCACGTAACTGATTTGTTTTGAGAAAATGAAAAACTTTTACTATTAATTAGGTGAAAACTGTGGGAACAGTCAGTCGGTTTTCACCAGCCTGTGCCTATATGACACATCCAATACACTTATTATTTTAGGAATCTACCTGCCTCAGAGTTTTGTTTGCTATGAGTATGTTATTTGGAATCCTGATACTCTGGATGTTACCAGTGTAGGAATGACAAAGAGGAAAAATTAGCTATACTTTCATAAAATAGAGGGATGTTTATCCTTCTTGACGCTGTCCAAGGTTCTGAAAGCTAAAAGGGTCTGGTTGTGGAGAAACTGGCTTCAACCCAACCTGGTGTTTGGCTTCCCAAACTTGGGAGACAGCCCAATTTTGACTCTGAATGGGGTGACACTCATCTGGATTGAGTTGGTACAGTTTGGGGGTCTTTCTAGACTCAGGGCTCCTGTTGAAGTGGCAGATGGCAGATGTAGCTAAGAGGGGCTTTGGAGGTTCGTTTTGTGTGTCCATTGTGCCCTTTCTTAAATCGGGAGGCCTTGCTCGCAGTCACTCATGCTTTGGATTAAACTTGGGGCTGCCCTTGGAGACCATCCAGAAGATAGATATATATATATATATATATATATATATATATATATATATATATATATATATATATATATATATATATATATATATATATATATATACACACACACACACACACTGAGTATATATATATACTATATATATATATATATATATATATATATACACACTGAGTATATATATATATACTATATATATATACTGAGCTGGAGCTACAAAAAAAAAAAACCTTGGCTACGTAGGGAAAACCTGGCTAGAAGAAAAACATATATATATATGTTCAGGCATATGTTCAATCATATATATACGATCAGGCAAGTCAGCTGGGATCGTCAGAGGCTTTAAAAGCATTTTTTTTTACAACCTCTTCAGCCGACCTCTTCAGTTACACCACTGGGTAACTCCATATCTAGGGGACTTGTGAGATGACAGATTATCTCTTGATCATTGGATGGGTTTTGTGATCTTCGAGTCCACACCATTCAAGAACGCACTTATATAGAAAGACTAGCCAGTCATTCAGGTGTTTAAAATATCCAAAAGCAAAGAAAACAAGCTCTCTTTGGTGCCAAGGTTGTAGGAAAGGAAAGCAGAGATCAGGATTAACTTCCTTTGCCTACAATTAGGTGCTTCCAAGCAACAGATGGCACCTGGTTAAATGTACAGGATAACCTCCCAAGCAAATATCTCATTGTTTCGTCTTCAGTGAAGCTTCAGCCTGCCTGAATGCTACTTCATCTCGGCCAGACACCTCTTTTGAGAGCTGCTGAACATTTCCATGTGAATATTCTTTTTCCCATTCTGAAATCTTTTCAATGGAGATTGCTGTGGAGGAATATTTCCAAGCTAGTGCCAAAGTCTTCATAATCCACCCCTCCCCCCTTTTTTTTCTAAAGAGCTTAGGGGGATTCTATTATTTTCAGGCTTAATTTTCAATTTGCATCTTCAAAAAGGCTCAATTTCATCCAAATTCTATCTGAATTTATCTGCAAGGGACCACCTTTGAGCTCCTTTTGAACAACAAGAAGTTAGAGAACGAGGGGGGGAGAGGGAGAGATTGAGAGAGAGAGAGAGAGAGAGAGAGAGAGAGAGAGAGAGAGAGACTACTTGCAACTAATCCGACACTCAGAAAAAAAACGCCATTATATACAAAGTTGGCTTCACCGCAGCCTCATTTGGACTATCTGATTTATAGGTCTGTTTTTTTAAGCAAAGCTTCTTTTGCATTAATAGTCTACACACGAGCTGGTACGCTATATATTTAATAATAATAATGATAATGATAATATTCTTCAAGGACTAGAATGCTGATCAGTCAAGAGCTGAAAAAGAACTAATACTATTCATGGGCTTAGAAAACCAAGGCAAGGCCTGTCGAGATGGGGCTATTTTTTTAAAAAAATATTTGTGTACGTTATGTACATATTTGTTATAGGCAATTTTTCAACAGAAAATAACCATAATTAATGTAACATAGACATAGAGAGGCACATAGTGAGGCACCAGGCTAGAAATCAGGAGTTGATGAATTCTAGTCTCACATTAGCCATGAAAGCTGGCCTGGGTGACTTTAAACCAATCACCAGGAGACTCTGAGTTCTAGTCCCGCCTTAGGCAGGAAAGCTGCCTGGGTGATGTTGAGTCAGTCACGCCCTCTCAGCTCAACTCAGCTCAGAGGAGGAGTGAAATCTACTTACCTTACCTACGGGTTTGGAAATGCATGCTCCGCCCATGCACACGTGCATCATGTGCAATTTTGGACCCTCTGCGCATGCGCAAACCCTTCTGAGAGTCTTGATAGTACAGTGGTTTAACGCACCCTGTTATTAACACAGCTGCCTGCAATTTCTGCTGGTTCGAATCTCTCCAAGGCTCAAGGTTGACTCAGCCTTCCATCCTTTCTAAGGTAGGTAAAATGAGGACCCAGTTTGTGGGGGCAATAAGCTGACTTTGTATAAAATATACAAAAGTATGAAGGCTATTGCTTAACGCATTGTAAGCCGCCCTGAGTCTCCGGAGAAGGGCGGCATATAAATCAAATTAAAAAAAAAAAAAAACCAGGTTACTTCCTGGTTAAAAATCAGGAAGTAACAATGTCCGGGCGTGTGGGCGGAGCTCCATGGTGCCACCAGTACCGGTTCACCGAACCACATGCCACCGCTGCTAGCAGTTTGCCCAAACCAGTGCGAACCGGTAGCATTTCACCCCTGGCTCAGAGGGTTGCTGCTGTGGGGAAAATAGGAGGAGGGAAGGTGTTCTTTGTAAAAATAATAATGGCAGGAAATAAATAAATAAACAAACTGATAAATAAATAGTAAAAGATTAACATAATAAAAATTGCAATTATACAGCAATTTACACATATTTTGTTTTTTTAATTCTGAACTCCATCAATTTTATTTATTTACACACACACACAATTTACATACACATATTCATATGTGTATGTATGTATGTATGTATGTATGTATACACACACATTTACATCTACATATGAATGTGTGTGTGTGCGTGTACAGATAGATTAATGATAAAATAGATAGATAGGTAGATAGGTAGGGAGGGAGGGAGGTAGATAGGTAGATAAATATAGATAGCAATAGCACTTAGACTTATATACCACTTTACAATGCTTTACAGACATCTCTAAAGCCCTCTGTAAATTTTACAGAGTCAGCCTATTGCCACCAACAATCTAGGTCCTCATTTTACCAACCTCAGAAGGGTGGAAGGCTGAATCAACCTTGAGCTGGTGAGAATCGAACTACCGAACTACAGGCAACCGGCAGGCAGCAAAAGTAGCCTGCAGTCTTGCATTCTAACCACTGCACCACCACATACACACACACACACAAATCATTATATACACAAACACAGATATACAGTGTATGTGTGTGTGTGTATGTATAAATAATAAGACCTATTTTATTATTATTATTATCTCCTCTATCTCGCCATACTCTTGCTCCATCTCTGGCTATTACAGCTGGATTTGCCAAGACTGATGGTAGGAAAAAGATATATGGAATGGCAACACAAATAGCGCCAACTTTCTGAAGTGTCAATGGATCATGAAGAGCTTTGCTCTGGAGGGTTCTTTCTTGTGAGTTCTACAATTAACATACTTTACTCTTCTTCTATAATATTGTAATGTAAAAATATTCAACCAAATAGCCAATTATGGTCAATATATATGATTTTTCTCTTCTTCCTTTCAAACTCTTTCCTCGATCTATGCTCACCAATCCATACTTCAACAAATGAAGTGTATATAGGTATAGCTTCGCATATATATGGTTCAAGAGCTGGATGAAAGAAAGCCCATATTCTCCATAATTCAGAAGTGAATTACAACCAAGATTTACGGGTTGAAGACTAAATTTGGATTTTTACATCCAGCAGAGTAAGTTAATTTAGAATAGTAATGCCATTAACTCCCAAGTATTTTAACTCCAAGTATTTTAAAAAAAGAATCTACTAAGAACCTTCTTGTTTTAATTATGCACCCATTGCTGAATGTTGATGAAGATTTTCAATCATCCAGGTAGAAGTTGAGTCATGACAACTAGAATTCTTTTCTTTTTGGGTCTGAGACATTTTGCTGCTCATCCAAGTAGCTTCTTCTTCCTTCCAAGTAGGAAGAAGCTACCATATTTTTCAGAGTATAAGACGCACCACAGTATAAGAAGCACCTTAGTTTTTGGGGAAGAAAATAAGAAAAAAACTGATTGGTGGGTGGATCGGCCTCCTGGAATACCCCCAATCAGCTGTTCCCAGAGGTGAATTTTACCAACAGATTCATTGGTTGTGAGCTCTGTGCCTTGCTTTTTTTCCTACCTCTGAAACTTCTGAAACAGAGCTTCAGAGCTTTTTTTTCTGAAGCTCTGTTTCGGAGGCTTTTTTTCTGAAACTTCGTTTCAGAGGCTTTTTTTCCCTGAAGCTCTGTTTCGGAGGCTTTTTTTCTGAAGCTTCCTTTCAAAGGCTTTTTTTTCCTGAAGCTCTGTTTCGGAGGCCTTTTTTCTGAAGCTTTCTTTCAGAGGCTTTTTTCAGCCTCTGAAACCTCCGTTTGGGAGACTGGGTGGGGCTACATTCAGAGTATAAGATGCACCCAGATTTTCAGCCTCTTTTTTTGGGGAAAAAGTGTGTTTTATACTCCGAAAAATATGCTACTTGGAAAAGTAACAGTGAAATGTTTCAAATAAAAAAGAAAAGAAAAGAATTCCAGTTGCCATGACTCAACTTGCAGAAACCCATCGGTGAAGTGAAGGGCTAGTTGGACATGTTTGGGAGGATTGTAAATTTACTTCCAAGGTTGAGAGCAATCTCTGCTTTTCAATCTTCTCTTGCCTGCCTTAACTGATGGAGCCTGAAGTCATAACCATTTGGTAGCTGTCCACTTTTGTTCTTCACCAGGACTTATTTTGCTGAAACATTAAAAAAAAAAAAACTATTTACAAGTTTGATAATGTTGTTGTTGTTAGTTGCAAAGTCGTGTCCGACCCATCGCGACCCCATGGACAACTTTCCTCCAGGCCTTCCTGTCCTCTACCATCCCCAGAGACCATTTAAGCTCACGCCTATTGCTTCAGTGACTCCATCCAGTCACCTCGTTCTCTGTCATCCCATTCTTCTTCTGCCCTCAATCGTTCCCAGCATTAGGCTCTTCTCCAGTGAGTCCTTCCTTCTCATTAGGTGGCCAAAGTATTTGAGTTTCATCTTCAAGATCTGGCCTTCTAAAGAGCAGTCAGGGTTGATCTCCTCTAGGACTACAGTAACTGGTTTGATTGCCTTGCAGTCCAAGGGACTCGCAGGAGTCTTCTCCAGCACCATAGTTCAAAGGCCTCAATTTTTTGACGCTCAGCCTTCTTTATGATCCAACTTTCACAGCCATACATTGCAACTGGGAAAACCATAGCCCTGACTATATGCACTTTTGTTGGCAGGGTGATGTCTCTGCTTTTTAGTATGCTGTCTAACTTTGCCATAGCTTTCCTCCACAGGAACAAGTGTCTTTTAATTTCTTGCCTGTAGTCCCCATGTGCAGTGATCTTGGAGCCCAGGAAAATAAAATCTGTTACTACCTCTATTTCTTCCCCATCTATTTTCCAGGAATTGAGGGGGCCAGTTGCCATCATCTTAGTTTTCTTAATGTTGAGTTTCAAGCCAACTTTTGCACTCTCCTCCTTCACCTGCATCAGAAGGCTCTTTAGTTCCTCTTCATTTTCTGCCATTAGAGTGGTATCATCTGCAAATCTGAGGTTGTTGATATTTCTCCCGGCACTCTAGTTAAAACTATTCAACTGACTTATTTCTCCCGTGGAGAAGAATTTTGTTTACATTTGATATGCTCCCATTGTATTACCAAAATATGACCGTGGAATGAAGTAGCGAAGCCCATTATCTTCTTCAGATTTGTTTGTTTCCCCTTATCTTCAATTTCAGCTTCCCAACAAAGTGCTTGTTTCACAGAATAATAATGGTGGTTTGAGGTTTGAATGTTGCCTCTTCAGATCAAGGCAATCCCCTGCCTTGTCTGCAATTAACTTTATAGGAACTTTACATGCTGTGTTAACTAGTGATAAAGCTTTCCCAAACTGTAATGGTTTGAAAGAGGGCAATTAAATTGCTAGTTCTTTTGAACCGAAGTCTCCATTTCCTTGTCCTCCATCTGGCTAACAGCCTTCAGGCGGACAAGAAGATGTCACACCAGTCACAAAAAGCTTCCATTACAATAACACTTCCACAAGGCCTGCACTGTTGATGATCAGGAATTCCATTACGGCAACACAAGTTGCTCTCTTTTTTAAACATATTAGCTCCATGGGCATCACATAGACAAATGAAATCAGCCAAACATAGACAGCCAAAGCAATGAAGGAGAAACTTGACACTCTCCCTGCTGTCTCTTCCTACTGTTTTCATCAGGCAGTTCAAGAGGAATCCATGTTCTCACTAATAGCAACTCTGTTCCTTTTCGGCTTTGGGCCACGTCTGTCAGTAATAAACCCCCTACCTTATATTTAAGCAAATGCAGATGAACAGGGGAGAGAGATTTTTTTTTGTTTATTTTCATGAAGAACAAAGCTGAAACAAAAATTAAACTAATGTTGGGTGGGTATGTGTCTTTGAAGAAAAATAAATAAATCCAGCTGGCAGCTCGATGTATTTGTATTTCATATTTTTTCAAGAGCCCAATGAGTATTTAAATGGTTTTTATTCTGGCCCATCTCCTTCTGAAATGGTATTATGTGTTGTGGTCCGCCAGCAGCCTGCGGAGCTGGCAGAAGAGTCAGATAGTGAGGAGGCTGGGGAGGACAATGGGCCAATCCTGGAGTCTGGGGAAGGCCCGGACGAGGGTTCTGCATTCGAGGCAGAGATGGGGCCAGGGCCATCTGGGAGTGATGCACGGACTCCGGAGCCCCCAGAGTCGGACAGCAGAGAGGCAGAGGAACAGAAGAAGCCTGTTCCTAGTGCACGCGTGCGCAGACCTGCCAGAAGGCAAGAGCAGCTAAAGCAAAAGAGATGACCCAGGAGATGATTGGCCCCTACCATAAGGTTTAAAAGAGAAACAAAGGCACTTGGGGCCTTTTGCAGGAAAGTAGCATTGCTAACTCTGTTTCCAGTTGGGTCTCTTGTTTGTTTCTGAACTTTGTGGGGCTTTGCCAAGTAAGGCCTTTGACTGGGTGTCAAAGAAGATAAAGGTTGGTGATTATCCTGAAGGACTTCTTCCGGAAGGACTTGTTTTGCAACTAATTGGGACTCAGCTGGGAATGAAAGTAATTCTCAGCTGTTACAATAAAATAGGTTTGTTTGGTACTAATTGTGCCTTGTAATGACTCAGTAAGCCTAGGTCACAACATTATGTACAAAGAATGGTTGCAGGAATTGGGTTTGTTTAGTCTAGAGAAAAGAAGAACTGGGGTGGGGGGATCCATTATTTGGGGGGCTGCCATGAAGAAGGGGGGGGTCAACCTATTTTCAAGACCATCAGAAGGCAAGAAAAGAAACAATGGAGCAAAACTAGTCAAGGAGAGAAGCAACCTAGAACTAAGGAGAAATTTCCTAACAGTGAGAATAGTTAATCCATGGAATGGTTTGCCTTTGGGAGTTTGTGGGTGTTCCATCACTGGAGGCTTTTAAGAAGAGACTGGACAGTCACTTGTCTGGAATGATATAGGGCCATGATGGCGAACCTATGGCATGCGTGTTCGAAGTGGCATGTGGAGTCATGTCACCTGGCACTCGCAGCGTCACCCATTCCTCTTCCGTGTTTCTGGCATGCATGCACACGCGATGATCAGCTGGCCTTTTTGCATGCGGAAGTGCTGGAAACTAGAAGAGCTGGTCTTAAATTTTCCTGCATGAGCATGTGTGCTGGCCAACTGATCGCCACCTGTGCATGCGCGCCAGAAACCCGGAAGAGTAGCTGGTTGAAACCGGAAGTTCATTTTTGGGCACTCGTATGTGCCCTGGGCAGCTCCTCTTTGTTGCGGCCCAGATGCCTGTGCGCACTCCCTTTTCGGCACTCGGTGCTGAAAAGGTTTGCCATCACTGATATGGGGTCTCACTGGAGCTGAGGGGTAGGGAGAGGAGGGAATAGAAATAGCTGGAGTTTGTAGTCAAAATAAAATACTTTTGGGAACCAAGGACATTCTCACACCCGGACTGTGGAAGGAGAAGCGAGGTCACCAGGCAACCAGACAGTGTCTTGATTGGACCATGTGACTGATTGTTTGGGGTTGTGAGAAAACTTTCTCTTTTAATTAGGTGAAAACTGCGGGAACCTTCAGAGTCAGTTTTCACCAGATTTATGCCAATATGATATCTCCAATTAAGCTATTCTTTGAGGAATTCATCTGCCTCAGAGTTTTGCTTGTTAGGGGTCTATTATTTGGAACCCTGACACTGAGAGTGATTGACTCCATGCCTGAGGCAGGACTAGAATTCACAAGTCTTTTGGTGATTGGCTCAAAGTCGCCCAGCTGATTTTCATGCCTAAGGCAGGATTGGAACTCACTGTCTCCCAGTTTCTAGCCTGGGAAGGACTTGGATAAAAAGAAATAAATTTTACTTTCAAAATCACAAGATGTAAAAATTCCAGTTGATTCAACATTGACCCAATCTCACAGTCACTACTATGTTCATTTTTTTTTTAAAAAAAGTACATATTATTATAATTTGTGTTTTGGAAGAATTCAGACAAAGTCACTGCAGATAAAAACAATGAGGTGAATCAGGAGGTTGGAAAGAGAGACTGATGCAGTAGTGGAATTCAAATCCCGGCGGTACCAGTTCACTATTGGTAGCGTGCGGGCGCAGGCACGCACTATGCGAGCACGCAGCACTTCTGCGCATGCACAGAGTTTTTTTGATGACAACTGGGCAGGTGTGCAGAACCTCCCCCCGCCACCACTACTGATTTACCTGAACCGGGGCGAACTAGGAACAACCCACCACTTGATTGCTGGCTGAGGTAAAATACGAGAGCATGCTATTGTCTCAAAGTACAAGCCACAAAAGAACAGTCTGAAATTCTAGGAGAGAAAAATGGAAATGTTGAATGTTACCCCAAAAAAAATCCTTAAAGGAAGACGTTTGACAGAGGAGCCAATTACTGAAAAAAAAGGGCTCCCTTCAATGGATGTCTCCAAGCTGAAGTTACACCGCCATCTGTTAAGAACGTTTTAATTTGGATTCCAACATTGAGCCTGGATGTTGGACTCGGAGGGGTAAGCAGCCCTTTCCAACGTTAGGATTTTGTGATAAATAAAAAGAGAGAGTGTGTCTAGCCTGTGTATAAGGCATCTCCTTTGAAAGAGACTTCTGCTTCTCAAGGCTTGTCACTCTGTTCTTTTTCACAGTCGAAGCAAAGCTTATTTGGGGGCCAGTGAGACGAGAGCTTCTTGGCGTTAATAGGGGTGAAGATTTAGTTTGCAGAGCTGATAGTTCCTTCAGCAGTGTCTGCTGCCGCAGCCAACCCATCTGCTTCTACTACTTCTACAAAACAGCAGGTTTCACATATTTCTGATAAAATGAATGCAGAAACAGAGCTCCTTTTCACGGAAAAGATACCCTTAGCAGATTTGCAAGCAGATTTTAAATGAATGTAGGGAAAAAAGTTCCCCGCCATGCGTGCATGTATATATATATATATTTTGGGGGGTTGTTGTTGTTGTTTGAAGAATTGACTTTGTTAAAGAACAAGAGAAATGGAGGGAGGGGGGATGGTTTCACAGGTTTGCTTCTTCCAACAGTTATTTGTTCGGCTGTTCCAAAATAGCACCGAAGCTCTTCATCTTCCCGTGAAATTTATGCTAACTATTTTTCTAATGTTGGAAGTCTTGATCCTGCAGAGTTTGATGTTGAACGAGTTCTCCTTTTAAAACAAAGAAAGTTGTGGCATCTTCACGACCTTTCAGTGGCTGCATTCAGTAATATTTGGGGAGAAATGTTTCTCAAATTTTGATGAAAGCTCAACTTCATCAAGAGTCTGTCTGTCTGTCTGTCTGTCTGTCTATCTATCCATCCATCCATCCATCCATCCATCCATCCATCCATCCATCCATTCATCCAGTGGTGGGTTCCTCCCGGTTCGGCCCGGTTCGGCCAAGCTGGTAGCGGTGATGATATGATGTCACCGAACCGGTTCTCTTTGTTCAGGAACTGCTCCCCCCCCGCGTTATTCTTACCTTTTATTTGGCCCCACCCCCAATCTATTCGCTGCCTCCTGAGTCCCAGCTGATCGGCTAGAAGAAAAAAATGGTTTAAACTCTTGCCGCGGGGCTTCAAAGGGCCACCCTACAGCTGATCAGTGTTAAAAGGCAGTGTGGTGGTAGACCAATGCGCTCGAAAAACAAATGGGTAAACCAGTACAGCTCTGCAAGCAGTGAAAAGCCTGGTAGACCAGTACCACTGCTAAATCCTAAAGAATTGTCACATGACCATCAAACCACATCCACAAAATAAGCCACACCCATAGAACCAGTAGTAAAAAATTTTAGAACCCACCCCTGTATCTATCTATCTATCAATCAACTAAATCTCCTTCCAACTGAGTGTTTCAAAGGAGAAATGTCTTGACAGTGAGGACAACTGATCAGTGGGATGGCTTGCCAGCAGAGGTTGTGGATGCTCCATCACTGGAGGTTTTTAAGAAGAGATTGGACAGACATTTGTTCCGTTTGGTATAGGGCAGGGGTGTCAAACTGGCGGTCTGCGCGCTGGATGCATCACGTGCAGGCCACGCCCAGCCCAGCTCCACAAAGGGAAAAAACATAGTGATATGTCACGTGACAGCAATGTGACACCATGAGTTTGACACTCGTGGTATAGGGTCTCCTGCTCAAGTAGGGCATTGGACAAGAAGACCTCCAAGTGCTGCTCCAACTCTGTCCTTCTGTATTCTGTATACTGTATTGTATTCTGTATTCAGAGTTTGATACCTTGCAACTTCATGGATTTTATGTCAACATTGGGTTTTTTGGAAAATACCGAACGTTGACTAGTAATTATCAACTTTCATTGATCTAGAAACCTAAGTAAGATCAGCACTAGTTAGGATTTGGCTGGAGACTATTTGAGAAATCTAGAATTCTAGATTTGATTAGGAAGTTCTAGATTGGTCTAGGACAGGGGTCTGCAACCTTAAATACTCAAAGAGCCATTTGGACCCGTTTCCCACAGAAAAGAAAACACCAGGAGCCATAAAACCTGGGTGGGCGTGGCCAACTCGATGTCACTCACTTCCACCAGTCACATGACACCCCCCCCCAAGCCATGCCTACCCAGCCAGTCATTAGGTCAGAGAACCAGTTGTTAAAAAACACCGGGAACCACAAAATCATTTTGACATCTCTCTCTCTCTCCTCTCTCCCCCACTCTCTCTCTCTCTCTATGTCTCTCCCTCTCTCTCTGTACCTCTCTGTCTCTGCCCTGGCTGCTTCTCCATCCTCCGCCGTCGCCCTTACCTTCTTAGGCAGAGGAGACGAGTGACTGGGAGGGGAGGGCGAGGGGCGGGGCCAGCCAATGGTGGGATCACGTGACAGGGAGCCACAGCAGAGGGCCCAAAGAGCCGCATGTGGCTCCGGACCCACAGGTTGCTGACCCCTGGTCTAGGAAGTAGTATGCAGTACATCAGAATAAAAAGTGACAAAGAAGATTTCTGGAGTCACATAAGAAAAAAAGAACTCAGTCTGACTTAAAGGCAACATTGCTTTGAATGTAAATCAAATGTAAATGTAAATGTAAATATTGGTGAAACTAATGTATTAGAGATGGTGGGGACTTAAAATTAGGACCCATCCTTAGTAAATAGCAGCCACGAAAGGTTGCAGTCTCATGACATTCAGAGATAATAAAGGCTGCAGTTATTTGCATAGCTTTTGTAGGTACAGACAAAGTTTGGGTGATGAACATTCCTGTAGATGGTTAGAAAGATTTGTTACAAGGCAAGGGGATAAAACCAGAAGGGTAAAACCAAGTACCATCCTGATGAAGTGTTCCTCCTGCAAAGTATTTGTTTCTTGTTATTTTACTACCTGCAATCTATAACCTTTATTTTCTTACTTTGGCCTCATCCCAAATAACAATGAAAAATTCTCTACAGGTAGGTCATTTCTTCAAGTCTTCGGAATACCACTGGCCAGATGTGTCTCAAAGACCCCGTAAGATGTCCAGGTCTGTTCTAGACAAGTAGACAGACAGACAGACAGGCATCAATGCCAAGGTTCAAGTCTTCTGTTGATTTTGGCCACCCGTCCATTTCAAGTGATTGGAGGCCAGTTATTTCTTTGTATTCTTACTATAAACTACGTATCTCAGTGGTGGGTTGCCCCCGGTTTGGTCCGGTTCTATAGAACCGGTAGTAAAACTGATGGGAGGCTCAGCTCACGCACCACAACATCATCACGGGTGATCTGCGCAAGCGCGCACGCTCCTATTGCAAACTGGTAGTAAAGGTAAGTAGAACCCACCCCTGATGTGTCTGGTCTGACCATGAAAGTTATCTTATTTCGGGGCCACAAGGAAAGAAAGCTTTGGCTGATATTCAGAGTTTATAAAGATTTGACAAAGAATTTCATACGTTTAGCTCTGATAGTTACTAAACACACCCACATTACTTTCTTGGCAACTATATGGAAGTAGCTTGCCAGTGTCTTCTCCTGCTCATCTTCCATTTCCCTGCTTACGTTTCTGAGATCACCACATATAGTAAGCAGGATGAACAGGAAGTAGAAAAATATTGTTTCCAGGTGAGACTAGAAAGGCAAAAAAACCTGGAAAGGAATCTTTACATTGCTTTCTCCTGCTTCTTATACAATTCAGAAAGTAAATACATCCATACACATCCATACCTTTCCTAAGATGTATTGCTAAAGGCAATAATTCATGTTTATTGGCCAAGACAGGAGCTCCATTTCCTCCCAAATGAGAAACATATTGGAAGATAACAAAGTCTTTAGCATCAAGAAAAGGGCAAATCGGTTGATGGATCTGAATGTCTTTCTAATTCCTTTAATTGCTAAATACATTTTAAATTGCAGAAGAAGCATTCAAAAGCTATAATGGCTGTGGATTATGAAAAAAATAAAAGGGGGGGGGAGAAAAAAAGAATTACCCTTCTCTTTTGATCCTATGTGAAAAGAGGACAGGGCTTATATTTTGTGAAGGGGAAATTTCAGTCTGTTTTCCCACAAAAGGCAACATGTCCTTAGCAATAAATCAGATTTGATGCTGTTCTCTGGATTGTCCAGATCATTAAGCTGACTGCAGATGGCAACTCAAGTGAATAGAGATATCAAGTTATCAAATTGTCTCTAATATGATATATGAGCAGTCTAGTGCTTGCTTGTCTTACTACAGGAATGAATCAGCTGGCAAACAACAGAAGATCTGATTACAGGTGGATCGCAAATATTCTTGAATAAACTAAATTCCCCCTCCCCCCCCCTTTTTTTTACTTTTCTTAAAAAATTATCCAGTGCTACTAGAAGACTGGTGAAAATTGGGATTGAACACTGTGCACTGAATATTTCCATGAAAAAAAATATTTGTAGACTGTTGTATTGCTATCTGTTTATTGTGCTTTTACACTGAGCAGGCAGCTGTCGTAAACCATATTTCTAATTTACAAACACACATTTGGTTTGGAAAAAAATAAGAAGTGAAAGAGGATTCCTGAAAAGAGGTATATTTTTACTAGCTTGATCTAGTAAACATTTACTGTATACATTTACTACTTTAACCAAGCATCTTTTCTCTTTGCATGCAAAGCACAGCCTAAAGTTACTTGAAATTACAGTTATTTCTCTCCAAAAAGGTCTGAGGGAATAAACCTAAGTGCTTGCACTCTCCAATCCCGGATACCAAAGGTAATTTCCTTTCTAATCCATGAGCCAAGAACGGTAGGAAAATTACAAATTCCAGTCTTTGAAAGCCCCACTTTTTATTTTGTCTTTCCTTGGCTATCAATTCCCTATTTCCAACTTCTAATTAATGGTTTTTACTCCCAGTGGCTCCCTTTGGAGGAGAGAGAGAAGGGATATTATAAACCACCGTGAAAGTCTTCACATAATGAGAAATGGAATTACAAAAATAAACTTTAAACAATGCCTCTTGAATCTGGCCTCTAATTTTGAGCTGTTAAACACACAGACATATAAATACACATTGTTTTCAGACTCCTAAATCTGGATATAGGGGGTATGTCTGGTGGTAAATGTGAGAGAGATAAAAAAAATCTGCAAGATGAAGTTTCAATGAAAATCTGATTCTTAACAATCTTTTTTCATCTCTCATTCTATCCATGCAATTTTGTTTAAGTATTGACTCAAAAGCTGTGAATAACAGAAAGGAAACTTATGAATGTAATAGCATGCCCTTTTATCTAAATGTTTTCCATATACGCTTTTGACCTTCACGAGGGCATGGGTTACATTACACATACCCTGTTAAATCCCCATCTAACTATAAAAATCAATGAGTTACCTGCTAGAGGATATTTATAGTCTAATCCAGTATTTCTCAACCTTAGACATTTTAAGGCATCCATACTTCAACCCCCAGAATTTTCTAGCCAAGAATTTGGGCTGTGAAAGGGCTGTGAAAATATTTACAGACCCCTCACATCCTGGACATAAATTGTTTCAACTCCAACCTCAAAAAGACGCTATAGACCACTGCACACCAGAACAATTAGACACAAGAACAGCTTTTTTCCCCGAATGCCATCACTCTGCTAACAAATAATTCCCTCAACACTGTCAAACTATTCACTAAGTCTGCATTACTATTACTATTAATCTTCTCACCCATCTCCTCCCACTTATGACTTCATGACTGTAACTTTGTTGCTTGTATCCTTACGATTTATATTGACATTGTTTCCTAGTATGATTTGATTGCTTATTTGTACCCTATGACTATCATTAAATGTTCTACCTTATGATTCTTGATGAAAGTATCTTGTCTTTATGTACACTGAGAGCATATGCATCAAAGACAAATTCTTTGTGTGTCCAATCACACTTGGCCAATAAAGAATCTGATTCGATTCTATTCCTATTCCTATTCCTATTCCTATTCCTATTCCTATTCCTATTCCCATTCCCATTCCCATTCCCATTCCCATTCCCATTCCCATTCCCATTCCCATTCCATTATTTTGGAGGATGCAGTCCACCATATTTTAAAGTGAGCAAGGTTGAGAAATATTGACCTAATCCAGGGATGTCAAACTCAATTTCATTGAGGGCCGCATCAGGGTTGTGTTTGACCTTGGGAGGCTGGGGTGGGCGTGGCCAGGGTGGGCATGGCCAGCTCAACATCACTCATGTCAGAGGTGCCTCTGGTGGCCCAAGAGCTCTGCCAGCGAAAATAGGCTCCCAAGCTCCATTTTCAGCTGCAACCCTCTGCCAGCAAAAATGGAGCTTTGTGTGTGTGGGGGGGGGGGGCTGCACGTAGCCCTCCAGAGCTCTGTTTTCACTGGCAGAGGCACTGTGGGCCAGTCCTTTGCTGTTTCCAGGGCAGCCCCACAGGCCAGATTTAAGCACCCCGGGCCTTAAATTTGACACTCCTGATCTAAGCTGTTTCCCTAAGATAATTTAGTCTGAGTTCCTTAGAATACAATTAGGAATTTAAAAAATGTAGGGTACACATAAATAGATCTGTTCATTATCTTTTGTTCACCTGCTCACTTTTATTCTTTACAAAAAAAAAAAAAAACCCAACCAATCTGGAATACAGGTCTCAGTCTATATTCTAGGATGTCCTATTGCATTTCGGTGAAAATCTGAGTAAATTGGAGCTTTGCTTTCCTAGATTTGCATGTGCCTAGCTGAGTTCCATAGTATGGCTGTGCCACATTTGGGACTCAAAGAAATAAGACTGCATCGAAAGGCACAGGGGCGTGAACGTAGCACCTGCCTGCAACTCTGCAAAGCACCTTATGTGCTTTATTTATTGATTTACAAAATTAACAGCTCTGGGCAGTGCAGATGATGAAACATAAAACATCAGTCATCCCAGCAGTACCAGCCCTCTGCAGCTGCAGTGCAGCCCTGGCAAAAGACATCATCTGGTTTAAAGAATTGCAGGCAAGCATTACGCGAGTATCTCTAAATATTCTTTTTCTCCCCCCCCCCTTGCTTTTGAATAAAAAATGTTGATGTTTTATATATCCCCCAGAGAAGGAGCCATCCTAAATTGGTCAATGTCAGCAGAAGTTTCCGTATTTATTTTTATTTATTTAGTTAGTCCAATTTATATGCCGCCTTTCTCCGGAGACTCAGGGCGGCTTACAATATATGGTATTGAACCATCGACTCTGTGGTGTTGGCAGTTCAATGGGTAAAACAGATAACTTTTTTTCACGGTAACCAGGTCTGATCCAAACAGTACAGGAAGTCCTCAACTTACAACAGTTCGTTTAGTGACGGTTCAAAGTTACAGTGGCACTGAAAAAAGTGACATGACCAGAGCTGTGGTGGCGCAGTGGTTAGAATGCAGTACTGCAGGCTAGATCTGTTGACTGCTGGTTGCCTGCAATTTGGCAGTTCGAATCTCACCAGGCTCAAGGTTGACTCAGCCTTCCATCCTTTTGAGGTCGGTAAAATGAGGACCCAGATTGTTGGGTGAAATCTGCTGAATCTGTAAACCACTTAGAGAAAGGGCTGTAAAGCACTGTGAAGTGGAATAGAATAGAATAGAATAGAATAGAATAGAATAGAATAGAATAGAATAGAGCAGAGCAGAGCAGAGCAGAGCAGAACAGAACAGAACAGAATAGAATAGAATAGAATTCTTTATTGGCCAAGTGTGATTGGACACACAAGGAATTTGTCTTGGTGCATATGCTCTCAGTGTACATAAAAGAAAAGAAGTGGTATATATGTTTAAATGCTATTGCTATTGCTATGCTATTGCTATTTTTCACACTTAATACAGTGTGAAAAATATGTGAAAAAATATGTGATCATTGCAGCATCCCCATGGTCATGTGATCAAAATTTGGCCATTCATATTTATGATGGTTGCTGTGTTCCAGAGTCATATAAATCACCTTTTGCAACTTCAAAGTCAATGGGGAAGCCAGGTTCACTTAACAACCACGTTACTAATGTAACAACTGCAGTGATTCACTTAGCAGGAATGTCATAAAATAGGACAAAATTCACTTAAAAATGTTTCACTTAGCAACAGAATTGTGGACCTAAGTTGAGGAGGGCCTGGACTCCGAATTCAAGATTTGTCCAAACCGAGTTGAGCTGCTGCCCCATCCTATGGAAAGGTCCTAATTTTTCTTACAACAAATGGAAACAAACCAGGTGCTCCTATCCTTTAATAGCAGAAAACATCACCGCTATTAAACAATTCTTTTGCCTTCCAGTTTTTAATTGATGAGCATCAGATTTTAATGAAGAATTATAATGGCGACCCCGGAGGCCCAAGCCTCTAATTGAGGGAGTCTTTTATGTGTACATTAAATGCATTTTTCAAAAACTTTTGATGAGGTAAAGTTCAACTTTGAACTGGTGAACCAAAATCAAAATAAATAGCTCAATGAAAGGCTGATGCTGAATAGAAGACACAAGCAAGAGTTTTTTTAATGCTGTAATTATGGCTTGTTTTCTAAAAGGAAGCCCTGTTGCAGCTCTGTGAGTCTTAAACATGAATGGACATTTGGAGGAATCAGACTCCGGGGCCAAGACCTTGGGACAATTTATTTAACACCCTCAAATCACTATATGGCACAGCCAATTAAGAATCATTGCTGCCTGGTAGATAATGGCTGGTTGCTTTTTGTCACAAAGAAAGTGAAATTTCCCTTTTATATCCATTGTAGTTTAATTCCAACACTTTTCCCCCTAACCATTTTATGGTTAATGGATTCTTCTCCTTCAGCACCTCAGCTTTGAAACTGGGGTGACTCTTGTTTGTTGACATAACTGATGTATCTCCCTCAAAACTGTTGACTGTCAACTTAACTCCCAATCTAGGATCAGGTCTAATGTAGTCAGAATAGACTTAGGAGCATCTCTAAAACCTCAGATGTTTTAAGCCAGGGGTGTCAAACTCAATTTCATGAGTTGTGTTTGACCTTGGAGGCCTGAGGTGGCCATGGCCAATTCAATGTCACTCGTGTCAGGGGCACTTGCGGTGACCTGAGTGCTTTGCCAGCAAAAATGAGCTCCTGAGCTCCGTTTTCAGCTGCGATGGCCTCCTGCAACCCTCTGCCAGTGAAAACAGAGCATGGGAGGGCTGCCCGTGGCCCTCGCGAGCTCCATTTTCACTGGCTGAGGCACCATGGCCCAATCTTTCGCTGTTCCCAGGGCGGCTCCTCGGGCCAGATTTAAGCACCCCACGGGCCTGATCCAGGCCTTGAGTTTGACACCTCTGTTTTAAGCAGCAGTAATTCTTTCTTCAAAGCAAGCACCACCTTGCCTTGCAAACAACAAATAAGGCCATGTAATTTTGAAAGCATGGGATAGTTTAACTCACTTTCCAAGCTAGGATACACCCTGCTGAGAAATGAACTACAGTTTGATTACTTGCTTCAAACCACATTTTGAACTGATGTTAATAAGGGAGCTTCTCTCCCTTTCCTGGTTGCAAATATTAGCTAGCTCTTGCCTGAAATCCCAAACTGCCCTTAAGAATTTCCTGAAAATCTTCCCCCTAAGAAAATGAATAAGAAAAAAAAAAAAAGCATCTCAAAGTTCAAATCCATGTAATATTCAGGGGAAGGTCAAGACAGAGGAGAAAGTCTTGCCCGTTTTTCCCCATTAAAATATCCTTCATTACTTGGTCAACAGATTTAGTTTTTTTTTTTTTCATAATTGTTTCCTCATTGTTGTATAGATAGTCCTCAATTTACAATGGCAATTAGGACCAGAATTTCTGTTGCTAAGCAATGCAAAGTCCTAAAACGATGGAAATCCCTACAACCTCAGTTGCCATTGTTGAGCGAATCTCATATTAGGTCATTAAAAGAGGCAACTACCTCCCGGCTTCTCACAAACGAGAGTCAGTGGAGAAGCTGGTAGTGAATTGCAACTCCCACTCTGCTTTGTAGGCAAATATCTGCTGTTGAGTGCAGTGGGAGAAAGGGGGCATAGGGTAGGGGGGAAAAGTGTGCAGGGGTGAAGGGATCAGTTGGGGATAGTTCACTGGCATGTACAGGGGATGGTGAGTGGCCAGTATGGCATGAACACAAGTGGCTAGGAGTGAGTGCACAGCTGTTCTGCCCCAGCTACAGACCCCAAAGAACGCAGCACACACACAGTCCGTTCAAACCTTAGTTTACTGAATAAACCAGTCTTTTACAACAACGGCTGTTAATTAATTGCATTAACAGCCACCAAGAATTCAAAGAATAATAACTGAAAGCTTACTATAGTTGGCAGAATGCCCAGAATCAATTTGCAGGAAGCTGATAAGATAAGCAAGACAGGACATGAAGGTATGTGAACTAAGTTGTTCCCTGCAAATTGCTTCAGTCGGCATTCCTCCTTAAATAGACTAAGGGAGTGGCCAATTAGCCCCAAGCCTTACTCTCGAGGAGACCTCCTCCTGAGGAGCCACTCCTGCCTTTTGGCAGCTCTGCGCGCCCATGCATCAAGAAGAGGCTCCTCCTCTTCGTCTTCTTCACTTAACGGAGCTTTTGGAGGTTCTGAAGGCCCTGGCTGAATCCCTGCCTCTGGCATCACACCTTCTCCAGCCTCCTCATTGTCCGACTCGAGTGCCAGCTGCACAGGCTGCTGGCGTAGCACCACACCAGCCTCCTCACTGTCTGAATCAGCTACTAGCTGCACAGGCTGTGTACGGGCCACAACAACAGGTGGAAGAGACAACCTATCACAGTGACTTGTGACTTTCCCATACCAGTTTCCCCATTGAATTTCTGGGGAAGCCTACTGAGGAGCTTGCAAATGGCCCATAGGACTATGGGTGCTGCAATCAAGTATAAGTGCCCAAATCACGATCCAATTACTGCAGGGCTGCAAGGACGGCTGGAATTCTCAGGACTGGCCATAACTACAACATGTAGTCTTCTGACTTAAAGCAGTTCATTTGGTGACAGTTCAAAGTTACAACGGCACTGAAAAAAGTGACTTATGACCATTTTTCACACGATTGTTCCTGCATCCCCATAGTCACATGATCAAAATCCAGAGAGTGGGCAACTGTTTCATATTTATGATGGTTGCAGTGTCCCCAGATCATGTGATTTTCCTTTGTGACCTTCTGACAAGCAAAGTCAATGGGGGAACCAGATTTACTCAACAGGCTGCAGTGAATCACTTAACTTGCCACAGGTCGTAAAATGCGGCAAAACTCACAAGTCCCGTTTGGCAATATAAATTTTAGGCTCAGTTGTGGTTGTAAGTCGAGGATTACCTGTATTCATTCAGCCCCATCTTAATTATGAATGGTCATAGTTCGGAGGACTACTTGTATTTAAATATGAATGATCCTGCCTTCACCTTTTACCTCTCTGTCCATATTCCAAGGGCTCAAGGCTGAATATAGTAAATCTGTTGTTCATTGTGAAACAAAAAGGAATACATTCAGAACTCACACAATGCTTTTCTGAGAGGCAGACCTTATAGGGAATAAAAATGCAATCAATGATTTATTTATTTATTTATTTATTTATTTATTTATTTATTTATTTATTTATTTATTTATTTAAACTTATATAACTCTTTATTTGCAAATAAAGAGTTGTTTTGTTATGACATTGATCCAGGAACACTTGAGAATTGAGTGGAATAATCTAGATATGTTTTCAGTACATATAAGTACAGTTTACACTAGATATGTTTTCCGTGGAGTCAATGGTAAACTCACACTTGGAATCATTAAAAGTAACCGAGTTGAACCACTGTCACGTGGATAAAAACACCACAAATTTTAGGGTTGTGGTGTGTTGCTTCCCTGGAGATGTCACAGTTTCCTTTCCCTCCCCGCAGTGTTGAAAGAATTTTCTTCCATTTTTCTGCAAAGAAGAAAAACTTATCATTCATCTTCTGCCTTCACGTTGCCTTCAGACACATCTTTACACACACCACATGCATATATATTCTCAGGATCTTTCTAAGTGAGATTTAAATTAGGGTTGACAGTTGTATAGTTCATGCTCCTCAGATCTTCCAATTGTATATTACCTTGATTCTGTTTCCATTCTTCAATTTATTTACTACAGCTCTGTACATCTTTCCTCCCCCCTCCACCATATTAATATAATATAATATATTGTATTGTATTTTTCGGTGTATAAGACACACTTCCCCCACCCCCCAAAAAAGGTGGGTGGAAATGTCTGTGCATTTTATACAGCGAATGTTGCTGAAGCCCCGCCCACCCGCTGGCCCCCACCCTTCAGACTCTGCCTCCCAGCAGTTTACCTCCTTGCAGCAAACAGCCTGGTCAGCTTCAGCACAGCGTGATTTAGCACAAGCAGCTGATTGGCGGTTGGATCGGCCTCCCGGAATACCGCCTATCAGCTGTTCTAGGCTACAGGGATCTCCACCGCCTGTTGCCGCCGTTGCCACCCATCGCTGCTGCTGCCTATCACCACCTCCATGCGCCCCATTTTCGGCCTCTGCACATCCCGTTTTTGGCCCATTCCAGGCGGTGGGGATAGGCAGTGGCAGCGATCTGCCAATCAGCTGCTTGTGCTAAATCAGGCTGTGCTGAAGCTGACCAGGCTGTTTGCTGCTTGCTGCAAGGAAGTAAATTGCTGGGAGGGAGAGGAAAAAGTGGATTTTTTCCCCTTGTTTTCCTCCCCAAAAGCTAGATGCGTCTTATACTTCAGAGCATCTTATAGTCCAAAAAATATGGTAAGTTTGGTCTGATGGTTAAGATGGTTAAGATGGCAGGCTAGAAAGCAGGAGATTATGAACTGCAGTCCCACCTTAGACATCAAATCCACCTGGATAAATTTTGGCCAATCATTAGGAGACTGTGATTTTTCATCTAGTATACCACCTTAAGCATGAAAACTCACTGGGTGAATTTGGGCCAATCATCGGAAAACTGTAAGTTCTTGTCCCGCCTTAAGAATGAAAGGGTAACTTTAGTCAATTCTTCTTTCTCAGCCCAACCCACCTCACAGGATTGCTGTGGGGAAATTAAGAGGAGGAAAGAGTGTTAAATATGTTCCCCATGTTAAGCTGTTTATAAAAAATAATAAAGATAGGATATTAAATAAACAAACGTGCATTGTAAAAACACTGTTAAAAAGACCATTAATGTAATAAAATGGAATTGCTCTTTGCAAAATGCTAATTCCCTGTTTCCATATATAATGAAAAACGTCTTTGGTCCCTATTTTTTTGTTTAAAGTCAAGCCTGTTATACCTATGGCTGAATTAAGATTCTTTCAGTGTGGTGTTTTCTCACTTTGCAGATAAATCCCCTATGCTGATCACAGCAAGCTGACCTATAGAAAGAAGTGGAAACATTTGCACCTGACATACAGTTTACAATTTTACAGGCACGGATCATAGGTAAAACTTGTTGAATACCCAGATTCTCAACTGACACCCTTGCCTCACCAGGAGAAATTTTTCTCCATTTTATATCTTTCCCAAAGGAAGCCCAAAAGTTCTTTTTTTGGGGTGTGGAGTGTGTCCCAATAAGTCATGTGACACCGCCGTGACGACATGAGTTTGACACCCCTGTACTAATTCATAGTTGAGAAGATCCCTGTGCATAGGCATGAGTAGCAATAAGTCAGTTTAATTGGACCTTCACGTGTGGATCTGATCTTTTGCGCCTGACATTAATATTCTCAACTAACAGTTAGCACCTGCTTGGAGTTAAATAAAGGTCAACAAAAGTCAAGGGAGGTTGGATTAGTTTATTCGTGGGTATGTAGGGATTCTAGGCTGATCCCTCTTTTTGTTTTGACCTAGGCTTACTTAGAAAGTATACAGCACAAACTTAGTCCCGGAAAACCTCTTTAATTCAAACGGCTGTGAATTATTGTCATTCCCAGTCCAAAAGGCTTATCGAACAGTCTTGCAGGGGAGTGTTTACAAACACTCACCTTATCCCTTGGAATGCTGCCAGAGAACTAATTGCCAAATGCAGGGAAAGGCCAAACTTAGCACAGAGTCAAACAGAACTTTTCCAGAGCTTTTACCGACCAGATGAACTAATTGCTTCCTGCAAAAGTTCATGTCCCATTCACTTCTCTTTTATGTCTTATGGGAGGGGCCAATCATCTCCAAGCCTTACTCCGAAGTCGACCCTGTTTTTTCAAATTTTTCCTGTTTTTTGGCAGCTCTGTGCATGCACACACTGGGAACAGGCTCACACTGTTCTTCTGCCTTGTTGATGTCAGACTCCGGAGACTCCAGAGGCAGCAAAGAACTACCAGATGGCCTTGGCCCCCCTCTCTGCCTCTGACTCAGAGCCCTCATCCGAGCCTTCCCCAGACTCCAGGACTGGCCCACGTTTCTCTCCAACCTCCTCACTGTCCGACTCTGCTGCCAAGTTCTGCCACTCTTTCTCCTACAGTTTTGTTTCTACCTTTGACCTAACCATGTTTTAGCAGGTGGGGGGGGGTGAACAAACACAGTTTCAGTAAAGGGAAAGTAAAAGGGAAGAGAAATAAATGGAGAAGACCAATGTGCTTGACATTTCCACCTCTTCACTCTCCCTCCTCTTCTGTCTCCCTTCGAAATGAATGTGCAATATTGAATTTCTGGTGAAAGCTTTTGAGACACAGGCCAAGATTCTTTGAAAATGTCAAATTTAACAGCATGAGGAAATGTCTTTTGAATCAGAAGATGAGAACTCAGGGGAGTTAAATTAACAACATAGCACAACATTTTACCAAGTAATAGCACTATATTTTTTCTCTTTTATGGAGCACCGCTCGGGGCAATATCTAATCTCTTGAGTTTAATGAACTTTTAAAACTACTCTATAAATACTCCAGGGCTGTGACATATACAGTCCTAAGATAAATTCAAGCTTGACTTCAACGGATCGTATCACATATCGGTTATTAAAAAGTGCTAATTTTAATATTCGAAGCAATTTCATTTCCTACAGAATAGGTGGGAGTAGATATGTATTTTCATCAAAAGGGCTAGTTTTGTTGTAGAGTTTAAATACAAAGGGATGAAACACAAAGCTATAGCTGTATCAGCCACACAGAGAATCCTTTGTGCTGGTGTAATAGTTGGGAGTCAGGCAGCACAAAGACCATGGTGTAAAAATAAAAAAAATAAAAAATTCTGTTAAGAGAGAAGGAGAAATTTGGGAGAAATTGGACCTTTAGTTTGTGCGGATCTCCTGCCTATTGTTATGCCACCGTCTCTCTAATAGTCCCTATACTACCATCATGGCTCCCTTGTTCCCCACATTTCCATCGCAACTCATAGAAAGACATCAGGCGGGATCTCCTCAGTGGGGCTTTTTCATTAGCAAAATTACTCTCCCCACTAATGTGGGGAGGCATCTCTCCGAGAAATTGTTAAAGACTGTGTCTTTCTTCTGCCTCAAGTCCTGTGCAAGCAATCTTCAACACAACTGGTCTCCCCACAAGCTTAATAATTTGAAAGGACATTTTTGACAGGACTATTAAGGTTGTATTAATACAACCTCTTTGTATTAGAGAACAGAAAAGATGGATTGAATCAAGAAGCATAAAAATGGTAATATTTAAGTTTGGTTAGTTCTGTACACAGCAGGAATGCCAGACCAGTACTGTAAATACTACAGCATAGAACAACAGACTATTAAAACAAATTGTCAACTTGCAAAGCTTTCAAGTTGCCTTGAGCAGGAGGGAGGGAGAACTGAAGTGAATTCCATACATTCTTTCTGACCGCAATCAGAAGGAGGGTGTTAGGTTTCACAGCCAGCCAAAGTGGTTAATTGGAAAATGTGATTTATGACATGGCCAGAGAGGAGGGGAGAGACAGGGTCATAGGGGAACGTAAATCTACGTAGGATCAGTCCTAACTGCATCCGAGTATTGCCGGAATGTTGCTCCTAATAAATGAATATATTTCCTTTGAAGTTTGGATCATGGCTCATGAATTAATTAGGGCATCTTTCGGAAACTTGACACAAATTGTCTTCTCCATTCAGCAATTGTCCTTTTGTTACAGCTTCCTACTGGTTATTCATGTATCCAGGAGGACATTCAAACAAATGCTAAGAGAAGCTGAGATTTGGAGTTAGTTGAGTTCTTCCTATGTTTTCCTATGTTTTCTTTCTTCCTAGAAAAAAGAAGGATTGTTGGCCAGCATTAGAGGTACAACTGTCAAGCATGGGAAAATCAGGAAGTCCAGGCAATTCAAATGAATATAAAGGAAACATTATTGCAAGCTTATGCTCTCTACAAGAACCTGAACTACTAATGATCAAAACAAATAGGCAGTAGATAAGAATCTATGGAATTCAAGGTGGGCGAGACGTAGGTCTCTTGTGGGCGCAAAGGGACTCGAGATTGATGATGTGTTTGACCCCTCCTTCAAGCTCAGACTCATCATTTCTTATAGCAACTCTAGGAACATGAAAGACAATGGGAAACATGAAAGAATTAAAGCGGGGGTGGGGGGTTCCAACCTTAACAATTTTTAGGCTTGTAGACTTCAATTCCCAAAATTCCCCAGCCACCCATGCCCCAAACTAGAGAAAATTTTTTGATGAGGTGCAATGGCTGGTCCAACCTAAAATGGACTGATATTGAACATCAGTGACTCTTCAACAGCCATGGGAATTGAAAATGTGTTTTTGCTTTCAGCAAAGGATAATGCTAGTTGGTGAATCTAAAAGTGAAATGTATAGTGTGATGTTGCTGAAGCTTTGTTGTTAGTACTAAGACGTTCCTAGAGAAGTTGTGATGACTTTCCAGGACAATTCCCCAGATACTTCTCTAGATGTCAGCTCAGGGGAGGACGAACCGGTTCCTGGCATGTCAGAAGCTGAGAGTTGATTGGTGGCTTTGAACAGCAGTCTGGAAGTGGTTTGGTTGAGGCTCCAGCTGGGGAAAGCAGGCAGTTGCAGATGGTCAGTGAAGAGGAGGAGGAACTGCCTTCTGTTCTGGATCCAAGGACACATAGGGCAGAGAAAAGGCAGGGGCAGAGAAAGTCAGCCAGACTTCTCAAGAGGAGAAAGCCTCACCCTTCTTGATGGGCTCCACCGGAAGCTGGCTATTTAGCACAGCAGACAGAGGGAGGTGTTGCTGGGAACAACATGCTTATTTTCTAGCTGTGTGTTTTCTGGTCATCGCTATTCCTGCCTCACTCTGGATTGACATCGTGTTTGGAATTGAATCGTGCCTTGGAAACTCTGGATTTCTCTTGCCTCATGAGCTTTTTTGTGGGTGGATTTAGGTTTGCCTGATGGATTTAAGTTTGTCTGGTGGAGTAATTTTGGTTGAGAAACGTTTGACTGCTTTGTGGACTATTTGGCACCATGGACTAACTTTGGTCTTCTGGTGGCTTGACTTAATTGGGACAATTCTGGGTTTTGGTGAAGGGAATTGCTGGGGAATATTAATAAACTCAATAATCATAGGTGTGTGTGTGTGTGAGAGAGAGAGAGAGAGAGAGACAGAGAGAGAGAGAGAGAGAGAGAGAGAGAGAGAGAGAGAGAGAGAGAGAGAGAGAGAGAGAGAGAGAGAGAGAGATCTGATGATTTCGTGAAGGAATGTTATTGGTCTGGAGCAGATTTGCTTGGTTAGCAAAGATTGTACAACTGACAGCCGGTACACAGGACGGTGAATGGAGAGGGGAGTTGTGGTGTGGGACTTTTGTGAGAAAGCATGGGCCAGAATGAAAAGCAGAGAGGAAAGGCGAGAGCAAATGAAGGTGCATTTGTAAGAGCTTAGCATAGCTCAGGGATGAGTAACTATGGAAACTTTAAGACCTATGGGCTTCAACTCCCACAATTCCCTTATAAATGGATTTTTTTAATGGTCCATATAAACTTTCTATACAAAAACCAATTGTCTTATTTCTATCCCACTTGTTGCTTTTCCCATCAGTTTTTTTATCCTTGCTCAAATCCACAATTTTGTATTGCTTCTCTATGCTTCTCTACTCTATTAGGATTATCCTGTAATCTCTATATCCTTACCTCGTTTTCTGTCCCCTTTGGGTTCTCCTGGTTAAATCTATATTCTCTTCACTTTCAGTCATAACTGGACTTTCCTTTTGAACTGTCCCTTTTCTCTCTCTAAGTCATCGTTTCTCCACCTCAGCATCCTTCATGTATGTGGACTTCAGGTTCCAGAATTCCCCAGCCAGCATGCTAGATGGGGAATTCTGGGAGTCGATGTCCACATATCTTAAAATTGTTGAGGCTGAGAAATACAGCTAAAGGTCCTCAGGCCTCTGCTGGAACCCTCCCAGCTTTCTTTGTCACGTCAATCACTTTTGTAATTTTGTAGGTGCTGCTAGAACTATGGTGGGTTTGGTTTTTGTTGTTGTTGTTGTTGTTGTTTTGCTTTGTTGCTGTCACTTCTAGTTGGACTTCATATCTCCGACCTGCTTCTTGCAGCTTTGTTGATAGTGCCTGAATGCTTCAAATGCCTAGGCTGCTTGAAAGAGATTTGCTGGCATATTATAGGAACTCTGTTTCTCATGCAGCTGCCCTATTTCCATCATATCATCTGGTTATCACCTTTAAAGCGCTCCATGATTTAGGACCTGGTTATCTACGGGACTGCCTGCTACCACCAATAGCCTCCCACCAGCCAGTACGCTCCCATAGAGAGGGGCTCCTCCGGGTGCCGTCGGCCAAACAATGTCAACTGGCGGCCCTTAGGGGGAGAGCCTTCTCTGTGGGGGCACCTACGATCTGGAACGAGCTCCCCCCAGAGATACGGAGGATCCCAGATCTGCGCACCTTCCGTCGCGCGCTTAAGACTTTCTTATTCCATCAAGCTGGCCTGGCCTAAATCTTCTCCCCTTTTTAAATGTAAATTTTAATTTGTTTTAAATTATGGGGTATTTTAAATTCAGCCAAATTATTTAATTCGTTTTTAATTCATTTTAAATTTTTGTATTTATGTGTTTTATCTTGTGGCTGTTCACCGCCCTGAGTCCTTCGAGAGAAGGGTGGTATAGAAATTTAATAAAATAAAATAAATAAAATAAAATAAATATAAAGGTTCAACCTTTCTTTTGTCCTTCCTCTTCTTTCTTCCTGCAAATGTCCTAGCCAATTCCCTCCCTCCCGCCCTTCCTTGACCTTTCCTCCCTCCCTTTCCCCTCCCCTCTCCCTCTTCCTTGACCTCCCCTTCCTTCCTTCCTTCCTTCCTTCCTTCCTTCCTTCCTTCCTTCCTTCCTTCCTCCCCCTCCCTCCCATTTCCTCCCTCCCTCCCTCTCCCAATTCTGCCTTACTTCCTTCAAATCACATAGTTAACTCCCCCCCCTTTTTTTTTTTTTGCTTTAATTTATATGCCGCCCTTCTCCGGAGACTCAGGGAAGAACAGAAGTTTGCTGAAAAAAGATGTTGGGTGAGCCTCCCTGAAGATAAGGATGTGCTGTGGGATACTATGTATGCTTCAGAGATAATCCCTCAAGGATTGAAGATGATGGGAGACTAAGCATTGTACCAGAGAGAGCAGAAACCTGCACAATGTGGAAAAGAATACACCTAGGATATGTTTTGACCTATCCTTGTCTCTAAAATAGGAAGCAGGTAGGGTTTGGTATTTACAAACAAGTTGTTATAAATACTTGTTAGAACAATCTTGTTATTTTTAGGAGGGGGGAACATATGAGGTTTAAAACTAATCAAGCTCATGATTTCAGACACGAAGGAAAGAAGAAAATTAGCATTAGAATGCAATTATGTCATCTGCACCTCTATAACTGTCTCTTTTGGTTCTGCAACCCAACGACAGACAGAGACTTCAGAGGATAATTAGAACTGCAGAAAAAAAACAATTGCTACCAACCTGCCTTCCATTGAAGACCTGTATACTGCACTAGTCAAAAAGAGGGCCATGAAAATATTTACAGACCTCTCGCATCCTGGATATAAACTGTTTCAACTCCTACCCTCAAAACGACACTATAGAGCACTGCACACCAGAACAACTAGACACAAGAACAGTTTTTTCCCGAACGCCATCACTCTGCTAAACAAATAATTCCCTCAACACTATCAAACTATTCACTAAGTCTGCAATATTATTAATCTTCTCATCATTCCTATCACCCATCTCCTCCCACTTACGACTGTATGACTGTAACCTTGTTGCTGGTATCCTTAAGGTTTATATTGACTGTTTCCTAATATGATTTGATTGCTTATTTGTTCCCTGTGACCATAATTAAATGTTGTACCTTATGATTCTTGACGAATGTATCTTTTCTTTTATGTACACTGAGAGCATATGCACCAATTCCTTGTGTGTCCAATCACACTTGGCCAATAAAGAATTCTATTCTATTCTATTCTTATTTGCAGAGATAGACTAGGAAATACAGCTGTGACATTGCTAACTTTGGTGTGTTTTCTTAATACCTGAGGGAAAAATTCAAGAGAACTGCCTTTGCAATGTGCCATTCATCAGACCCTATGAATTCCACAAGAAATTAAGGAGACCCTATCAAGCCACACTTCTTCCCCATCGTGATGTCCATTAGCTAGTTACTTCATACAGGCATTCGATGTAACCGAGTACGGGGTCTCTTGGCTAAGTCTGTTGTGTGAATTCATATAAAATATGGTTTTATGCATGAACCTGGCCTTTATGGATTCTTCGCCTAGCCATCTTTACACAGCTGTCTCAGGAGAAGTGCCGCCTTTTTAACGTTAGCTTGAAATTGGATTTTGTTTGAACTCTTGTTCTTTTTACCGTGCTTTTCGAAGGGTGGTTTTATTGAGGATTGGATCTGTCTGAGATGATTTTTATTTATTATTTATGTATCTACAATCTTCTTTTCATTCAGCGCCTCACCTCGGCATGCATAATGATCTCTTCTACTGTTTTTCTTCACCACAACAACTTTAAGTGCAGGGAGGGCCACTTCCGTAGAATGAGAAAAAAGCAGCGTCCTTCAAAGAGAATCAAGGATGATGAGCGAATGAGCTTTGATTACCTGGTTTGACAAGCAGGCTTCTAGTTAAGGGAAGTTCACTGCTTTGAAATACAGATGTAAACTTAAATATAGGCTGTCCTCGACCTACAACCTTTCATTTAGTGACTGTTTGAGGTTACAACGGCACTGCAAAAAGTGACTTATGACAGGTTTTCACGCAATCGTTGCAGCATTCCCATGGTCACATGATTAAAATTAGGTTGCTTGGCAACTGCCACGTACTTATGACAGTTTCATTGTCCCGGGTTGATGTGATCACCATTTGTGACCTTCCCAATTGGCTTCCGACAAGCAAAGTCCATGGGGGAAATCAGATTCGCTTCACAGCTGCATGGTTCACTTAACTACTGCAGCGACTCACTTAACCATGGAGGTAAAAAGATCGTACCATGGGGAGCAACTCACTTAACACTTGTCTTGCGTAGCAATGCAAAATTTTGACTCCGTTGTGGTTGTAAGTCGAGGACTATCTATGTAAGAGCGCTTTTAAAAAGATGGGGATACTGGTATTATGATAGGTTAGGTGATACGGGAATAGTGCCAGTTTTAAAGTATGAGTAAGTCATGATGATCAAAAAATGGGTGATCAAGTGACCACCCTGATTTTACAACCTTTTTTTTGCAGAAGTCATTAAGCAAATCTACTGTTTGCTATGCAGTTATTTTACCAAACATCAGAAATAAAGCCAACTTTCAGCAAAAATATGTAATTGCAGGATGCTGCAAATGGGTCACTTATCAAACTCCCAAAATGCAGTCACGTAACCTCAGAACTGTCAGAATTTCAGAATTGGGTAATAAATACATTTTGGGAAGGGGCAGTCCATCATAACATGGAGCAGTCACTAAGTGGCCATTGTAAATTGAGGACTACCTGTATGTATTTTTTTTTCTTCTGCCCTGCCCCGTTTAATGCAACTATCGTTTATATGGTATAGTTTGATTCTGTTGGAGCGATGCTATTCAGATTGACTTCATAGCCACTAACTGTAAGGTTACTCAAATCTAAGACAGACACACACATCTTGTTCTGGAAAGGCAAGATCTCAAATTGATATCTGTCAATCTCCTACTGTGCATTCTTTGTTAGTAAGTAACAAATGGTGAAAAAAGTAAGGTTCTACATTTAGGCAAGAAAAACAAAATGCATAGGTAGAGTATATGTGGTACCTTGCTCAATAGTAGTAACTGTGAGAGGGATCTTGGGGTTCTAGTGGACAACCATTTAAATATGATCCAGCCGTGTGCAGCAGCTGCCAAAAAAGCCAACACAGTTCCAGGCTGCATAAACAGAGGGATAGAATCAAGATCACGTGAAGTGTTAATACCACTTTATAATACCTTGGTAAGGCCACACTTGGAATACTGCATCCAGTTTTGGTCACCATGGTGTAAAAAAGATGTTGAAACTCTAGAAAGAGTGCAGAGAAGGGCAACAAAGATGATTAGGGGACTGGAGGCTAAAACATAGGAAGAACAGTTGCAGGAACTGGGTATGTCTAGTTTAATGAAAAGAAGGACTAGGGGAGACATGAGAGCAGTGTTCCAATATCTCAGGGACTGCCACAAAGAAGAAGGAGTCAAGCTATTCTCCAAAGCACCTGAGGGTAGAACAAGAAGCAACGGGTGGAAACTAATCAAGGAGAGAAGCAACTTAGAACTAAGGAGAAATTTCCTGACAGTGAGAACAATTAATCAGTGGAACAACTTGCCTCCAGAAGTTGTGAATGCTTCAACACTGGAAGTTTTTAAGAAGATGTTGGATAATCATTTGTCTGAAGTGGTGTAGGGTTTCCTGCCTAAGCAGGAGGTTAGACTAGAAGACCTCCAAGGTCCCTTCCAACTCTGTTATTCTATTCTAAAACAAATCCCATGTTGAAACTCTTCCAGGTTTCTTTTGAGATCCATTTTACCAGTGGAGAACCTATCTTCCTTCTTTTGCTGGAAACGTTTCTTTTAATTGCAGCCTACTAAGGGTGGTAGGCAAACAGAAAGATGAAGCTTAGTTAACTGTCTCCTATTTACAAGCTAATGCTGATTATTTCCTTTGCATGCAGAGCCTCCAATAGAGTTTATCAATTTTTTGAGTAAGGGCAAGAAGCAGAGTGAAGAGCTTTATGAATGAATCCTAAAATCTTTCATAAAGTCCTGGTGTATGCAACAGAGACACAAGTGATAAATGTACATGTTTACAAATATGACATTCAGTTTATTTCCTTCCTGCAATTGATATCCCGCTAAATCCCCATAAAAGTTAACGGTAAAGGTTTCCCTCGCACATACGTGCTAATCGTTCCCGACTCTAGGGAGCAGTGCTCATCTCCGTTTCAAAGCTGAAGAGCCAGCGCTGTCCGAAGACAGTATATATTTAGTTAAGTAAAAGGCGAGTTAAAGTGTCGAGGGGGAGATAGGAATCTGTAGTTAGTTAGCCTAGCTTAGCATATGATTGTTAATTGTTCTACCCTGTATTTTGTTTTGGGAAGTCCGGGGGCGGGGAGTGGGGGGGGGAAGGAAGGGAGTGGGGGAAGGGGAAATATTTTATTTTATTTTTTTTTATTTTTATATGCCGCCCTTCTCCAGAGACTCAGGGAGGCTTACAATGCGTTAAGCAATAGCCTTCATACTTTTATATATTTTATACAAAGTCAGCTTATTGCCTCCACAAACCGGGTCCTCATTTTACCCACCTTAGAAAGGATGGAAGGCTGAGTCGACCTTGAGCCTGGTGAGAATTGAACTCGCAGTAATTGCAGGCAGCTGGATGTTAAATGCTGCCTTAGTAGGAGGCATTAGCCTTGAATATTTTTTTTTCTTTTTTGTAAAACTTTTCAATAATAATAATAATAATAAATATTTATACTATGTGAACTCCCTGAATCTCCTAATTTCCTGGGTGCTTGACAGAGTTGTGCTTAAATCAGTGGTGAAATCCAATTTTTTTTACTACTGGTTCTGTGGCCGTGGCTTGGTGGGCATGGTGTGGCTTGGTGGGCGTGGCAGGGGAAGGATACTGTAAAATCTCCATTCCCACCCCACTCCAGGGGAAGGATACTGCAAAATCCCCATTCCAACCCCACTCTTGGGCCAGCCAGAGGTGGTATTTGCCGGTTCTCCGAATACTCAAAATTTCCGCTACCAGTTCTCCAAAACCTGTCAGAACCTGCTGGATTTCACCCCTGGGTTAAACCTGTAGGATTTATGACTGGAGAAGGTCTCAAGCAAGTGTTTCCACCCAGCTTGAGCAAGCAATTGAGGAGAAGACAGGTAAATTGTTCCTTATCACGATTCTCTAAATTCCATAGAAAAATCTCGCCTGAACAAAATATGCTAATCCGAGTTCACATTTTTAAAAAACATGCTAACGATATGGGGCCAATGCTTTCTCCAGAGTCCCCAGATGTTCTTCCCTGCTCTTGATGCACTTCCAGAATTTCCCGTCTGTGGTACCTTCAGAGCAGATGGAGAAGGCAAAAAAACAAGCACCAGAAAATTAAAAAAAAAGAAAAGAAAAAGAAGAAGAAAGGGAAGAAAGAAAGAAAGAAAGAAAGAAAGAAAGAAAGAAAGAAAGAAAGAAAGAAAGAAAGAAAGAAAAAAAGAAAAAGAAAAATAGACACCCTGCCTCCTTATTTATGTTCCTCTTCTAATGCCATGTGGGTAATCAGTTGTGAAAAGCTATAAGGACAGCCTTCCAAGTTGCAGAGGAGTCATTTTGTTGTTTGTAGGGAACGCTGAATTTATTTTTACGGGGCCCAAGAGATTGTCATGCTGAGTTGGAACAAGAAGTGACAGAAGTGCCACAGCTCATCCATCATTAGCACAGACTGCTTTGCCATTCTTTCAACAGTTTCGGACAACGAGACATCTCTCCACATGAAAATCTTGTGCTAAGGCTGGCCTGATCGGAGGCAGTTTCCACACTGAAGTGTGTTCTGGAAAAAGTCCAGCAAAATGCTTATCATTGTCGTGGAATAAACTTTTTTGGCAGTGTCCTTAGTGTGCTGAAAACAGGGGGGCTGTCTCACTCGAAGCCAAGTATAAGCAGGAGGAAGGAAGCCCAGTCAAGCGTGTGTGTGTGTGTGTGTGTGTGTGTGTGTGAGAGAGAGAGAGAGAGAGAGAGAGAGAGAGAGAGAGAGAGAGAGGGAGGGAGGGAGGGAGGGAGGGAGGGAGGGAGAGAGAGAGAGAGAGAGGGAGGGAGGGAGGGAGGGAGGGAGAACAGTTCTCAATTTGTGGTCTGGGGATCAGTGACAGTCCATGCTGGTCACTGCAGGATACCCATATTAATCAACTGATCAGTCTGTCTGTTTGTATCTGTCTGTCTATGTCCATCCATCCATCCATCCATCCATCCATCCATCCATCCATCTATCTATCTATCTATCTATCACTCTGTCTGTCCGTCCGTCTGTCTGTCTATCATCCATCTATCTATCTTTCAATCATCTATCGAACGCTACTTACAACCATTCATTTAGTGACCATCCCAAGTTACAATGGTATTGAAAAAAGTAATTTAGGACTGTTTCTCATACTTACGACCATTGCAGTATCCCCATGGTCACATGATCAAAATTTGGATGCTTGAAAACTGGTATGTATTTATGATGGTTGCAGTGCCCCAAAGTCATGTGATCATCTTTTTGGGACTTTCTATTCAGCAAAATCAATGGGGAAGCTCACGGGGCTTCTAACTTAACAACTCACTTCTTGTGGCAAGAAAGGTCGTAAAGCGGGGCAAAACTCGCTTAATAACCGTCTTGCTTAGCAATAGAAATTTTGGGCTAAAATGTGGTTATACGTTAAGGACCACTTCTCCAGAGGTGGGTTTCAGCAGGTTTTGACCAGTTCTAGAGAACCAGTTAGCGGAAATTTTGAGTAGTTCGCAGTACCGGTAAATACCACTTTTTACTGGCCCCGCCCCCATCTATTCTCTGCCTCCCAAATTCCAGCTGATTGGGAGGAAATGGGGATTTTGCAGTAACCTTCCCCTGGATTGGGGAGGGAATGGAGATTTTACAGTATCCTTCTCCTGCCATGTCCACCAAGCCACATCTAGCAAGCCATGCTATGCTCACCAAGCACACCCACAGAACTGGTAGTATAAAAATTGAAACCACTACTGCACCTCTCCCACCCAGTGGTGGGTTCCTCCCAGTTCGGCCCGCTTCTCCCGAGCCGGTAGCGGTGATGATATGACGCCACCGAACCAGTTCTGCCCCCCCGCCCCCACATTATTCTTACCTTTTATTTGGCCCCACCCCCAATCTATTGCTGCCTTCTGAGTCCCAGCTGATGGCTAGAGGGAAAAAAACTGTTTAAACTCTTGCCGGGGGGCTTCAAAGGGCCGCCCTACAGCTGATCAGTGTTAAAAGCAAACAAATGAGTAGACCGGTGCCTGCAAAAATAAATGGGTAGACCAGCGCCTGCAAAAAATAAATAGGTAGACTGGTATAGCTCTGCAAGCAGTTAAAAGTCTGGTAGACCAGTACCTCTCCTAAATCCTAAATAATGGTCACATGACCATCAAGCCACGCCCACAAAATAAGCCACGCCCACAGAACCGGTAGTAAAAAAAAATTTAGAACCCACCCCTGCACCCACCCCTCTCTTTCTCTCTCTCTCATCTCTCTATTATAAGATTTACTTGACCACATGTCTCAAATACAGGGCCTTGGTAGAGCCTTGGTAGTACAGGGGTTTAAGGCACCCTGTTATTAAGCTGGTTATTAAGACCAGCTGCCTGCAATTACTGCAGGGTTCGAATCTCACCAAGGCTCAAGGTTGACTCAGCCTTCCATCCTTTCTAAGGTAGGTGAAATGAGGACCCAGTTTGTGGGGGCAATAAGCGGACTTTGTATAAATATACAAAAGGATGAAGGCTATTGCTGAGCACATTGTAAGCCGCCCTGAGTCTTCAGAGAAGGGCGGCATATAAATCAAATAAAAAAAAATAAAAAAAATACGATCACTCAATAGAACAGCTTGTTTCCAAAAGTTGTGGGTGCTTCCTTGTTCTCAAGAGGAAAAAAAAATGGATAACAATTTGTTTGGAATGGTTATAAGGATTTCTGCCAGCTTTCATACCTCAGGTGAGACTAGAACTCACAGCCTCTTGGCTTGTACCCTGGTGCCTTTACCACTGTCAGGATGGTTGTTAGCTTTTGACCTCAAAAGTACTTCTTTCCCCCATAGTGCAATTTCAGAATTTTGTCTCCTTAAGCTCATACCAGGTTTCATTTCTCAGAACATGCGATTAAATGCCACTGCTGACCTCTTTCCAATTAAAACCGATAGTTTTAGTGAGCTTCTCTCTCACGCCTTCATGCACACACAAAACCTGAAGGAAACTTTCCCTGATCCCTAACTTTGACTACTTGTCATATTTCTTTCCCAGGTAACTGCTGGATCCCTTATGTAATAGGCCCAGGGACAACTGCTAAGAAAAAAGGGAGATAACAACCCTCAGTTACAGAGTGGCTGCTCTGCTACATGCCCTCTGCCTGGAAAATGAAAGCAAGAAAATACAAAAGGGTTTTCCTCCATTGGATATTATCTCCGGACATAGATAAGCCCTTAGCCAAGGTAAGTGAGCTAGCAAAAGCAGGGGGAAACATCCATCCAAAGGGACAGCTTTTTTCGAAAGATTTTCCTCTTAATAGGCCAATTATTTCCATTCTGTACAAACATAATATTCCATATTGGGGTGTTTTGTTTTTTTCTTACTTTAATTGCACAAGGAAAGCTTTTTTTCCCTTTTTTTAAAAGCTGCAACAGGTTGCCCACGATGATCAAACTGGAAGAGTGCTTCATTAAATGCTCAAGGAAAAAGCCTCTACGTGAACTTTCGATAAAAAAAAAAAAGAGAGAAAAGAAGAAAAAGAAAAAAGAGCAGGGAAAGCAAGCATCTAACTAGGAAACAAATTACACAGAAAGGAGGAGATGAGGGTTTCCCCCCCTCCTTCAACAATAGGAGACATTAAAAGTTTTTATAGACAACAGACGGGAGGAAAATTCATTCTGTTATTTCTTCCTTTCTTGTACCATGCTGGGATTTAAATCCAGAGAACAATCTTTTTTTCAAGATTTATTGTGGAAGCAAAGATACAGCCTTCTCGCCTTCTTCTTCCTTTAAACTACACTCATTGTTTGTGGACTGCACTGTATACCCAGCTCCGGGGAGAATAAAAGACTGAAAGTTCATAGCATGTCAATTTCGCATTGTTTTCCTGCCATGATTTGCTGGGCTAATATTGACAAAAGTCTACTATATGGACAGTTATCTCTCTGAATGGCAGGCCTAGAGGTAAACACTAAATTATTATATCCTTAAATTAGCAGAGAGACAGGTTTGCATTGTAGGAGTCTTGAAAGGTAATTACACCTTTGTGCCGTTTTAAAAGAAGGTGCCGTAAAACCCTATCAGCATGCTGAAAAGCAGGATAAAGATCAGAATAAATAAGCAAATGGCATTCCTTTCTCTTTGCAGGTGATACACAAGTTATCTCTCCAGTTCAGCCCAAGGAAGCTTTAAAACATTGTCTGATATTGTTGATTCTTAAATTACTGTCAGGTATTGGGGATGGTCTGGATCAGAGGTGGGTTTCAGCAGGTTCTGACAGGTTCTGGAGAACCAGTAGCAGAAATTTTAAGTAGTTTGGAGAACTGGCAAATGCCACATCTGGCTGGCCCCAGAGTGGGGTGGGAATGGAGATTTTGCAATATCCTTTCCCCCAGGAGTGGGGATGGAATGGGGATTTTGCAGTATCCTTCCCCTGGAGTGGGGTAGGACTGGAGATTTTGCAGTATCCTTCCCTTGCCGCACCCACCAAGCCATGCCACGCCCACCAAGCCATGCCCACAGAACTGGTAGTAAAAAAAAATTGAATTCCACCACTGCCTTAAGAGCCTTGGTAGTACAGTGGTCTAAAGCACCCTGTTATTAAGACCAGCTGCCTGCAATTACTGCAGGTTCGAATCTCGCCAGGCTCAAGGTTGACTCAGCCTTCCATCCTTTCTAAGGTAGGTTAAATGAGGACCCAGTTTGTGGGGGCAATAAGCTGACTTTGTATAAATATACAAAAGTATGAAGGCTATTGCTTAACGCATTGTAAGCCACCCTGAGTCTCCGGAGAAGGGCGGCATATAAATCAAATTAAAAAAAAAAAAAGACCAAGAAATGACACACTTAGATACTTCTCAGTAGTTTCCTTTATTGTACTTCATCCATAGACAGAATCTTGCCAGACTAAAGCAATTATTCATACAACTATAGATAAATTATACTCTGGGCATTGCAAGGGAGGAGCCAGTTTACCCTCTTCCCACTGACCAAACATTGCCTCTCACTTCCTCTTTGCCCTCTGGAATGCAAACCCTCCTTCCTGGGAATCCAGTCTACATTCCACCACAGGACCCTTCTTAGAGAGGGCTGTAAAAGCACCGTGAAGCGGTATATAAGTCTAAGTGCTATTGCTATTGCTATTGCTATATCTTTACCCAGAAGCAGAAGACCGGGGAAAATCTGGCACAGAAGGAAGTTGAGACAAGAATGATAAATGTACCAAACACGGTCAGTTCAACCAGTGAGGCAGTAATATAATGTATTAATTTGTGCAAACATTGAAACATGAAAGTAAGACAGATTCTTTTCTGAAATGTCCAGCATGCAATAACCCAATACTCAGTGCATTAAAAATCATTCATTACAATGAATAAATAGCTTAATGAGATTGGAAGTGTCTTGCGGCCTCTCCAGGCTCAGGTGATGAAGTGAAGCATGCAAATGGCACCCATGAGCATCAATTATGCAGGAGCAATATTTTCAGTGTTGTCCAGTCACTTGCACTGTTGCTTTTGTTAAATATTCACACGCATGCCTTTGTGAAACAGTATCCAATTAATCTGAGCAATAAAAAGCATGATCCAATTTTCACAATGCTCGGAAAGATAAAGGAGATGCCATGGAGAGGTTCCCTAGCATCGTGGCCTCAGCTAAGGAAGCTTTCTCAATGAGAAACAAAAAGGGCAAAGTAATTGTGCAAAATCTTCTTCAGTAGAAGAGCAAGAATACAGGTAGTGCAAGGGTAAAATCCAGCAGGTTATGACAGATTCTGGAGAACTGGTAGCGGAAATTTTGAGCAGTTCAGAGAACAGGCAAATACCACCTCTGGCTGGTATGGGAATGGGGAACGGGGATTTTGCAGTATCCTTCCCCCAGGAGTGGGGTGGGAACGGGGATTTTGCAGTATCCTTTCCCTGGAGTGGGGTGGGAATGGAGATTTTGCAGTATCCTTCCCCTGTCACACCCACCAAGCCATGCCCACAGAAATGGTAATAAAAAAATTTGAATTTCACCACTGAGGTAGTCCTCAGGATACCAACGCTCGCTTAGCGACTGTTTGAAGTTACAACCGACCTATCAGGGTGCTAGTTACAACCTGTATTTTAAGGTCCAATACATGCCCCCCTCGAAGTCACATAATCAAATTTCGGATGCTGGGCAACCAGGTTGCTTTCACAGCTTTTTGTAGCATCCCATGGTCCCACATGACCACGATTTATAATGTTTTTTTGCCAAAACCTGGCATTTACTTCTGGGTTTCAGGAAAAAAAACCTGTCTGTAACGAACCATTGATTTATTTAATATTGTATTATTGGACACAAAGCTGTTTGCAGGCAGGGCTGCAGGCAGGAAAAAGAAAAATGAAGCCAAACCCAACATTTTGTAATCTGTGTCAGTTTCACAGATTTTTTTAATTTACATTGTTCTGCATAATTTCTTCTAAGATTATTATTTGAAGAAAACCTCAACTTTTCCTAAATAATAAGCACTAAAAACCCACCCATGGTGGGTTTCAACCGGTGTTACCACCAATGCGCTTCGCGCAAGCGCATTGCATTTCACAACAATTGAGGCACGGCAATCCGCTTTAAACTGGGCTAAAAATGAAAGAATATAGGTAGGTATAGCGCAGGGACGGGCAGGAGGGCCCAGCTGATGGTCAGAGGGAACTGGTTTGTTCTCACCTCACCATGACCACTACCGGATCTCCTGAACCAGGGAGAACCGGTAGCAACCCACCACTGATTAATAAGCCTCCCTCATTTTCCAACAAGCATTGGTCTCAGAGACATTTTTTCCCCTCAGTATAAGCTGAGAACAGTAAAAACATATGGGCTGCCATAGTCCAGGTGGCCACTAGAGGTCAGCAACGCAATCCAGAAAATTATATCTCATTGCTACCATCTTGTGGTTGTCTGTTTTGCATCCAGTTTATGATCGCTCTAATAAATTCATAGTTTGATTGGGAAATTTCCCAATCTGTCATTCTGCTGAATGACAGCATGTCATGCCAGCATCCAGGGATCAAACTGGATTAATGAAAGGGGAAATACTTTTTTTTTTTTTTTAACAAATAAAAAAACCAGGAGTGATTTCTAAAAAAAGAATTGTTACATTGCAAACAGTGCTGATCTATTTTAACAGCAGGGGTATTTAATAGTCCACGTTTAATAGCAGGCATTTCTGAAAATTGCCACATTTTTCTATTTTTTCCCCCATGAATTTAAACAACTTATTAACAAATCAGGCCACTTTATTTAAATTAGGCACCTAACCATGTAATTAGTTCAGGAAAAAAAACCATTGAAGCCCATTTTTCTTCCCATTTTCAATGGCAATATAAAGCAGTTAAACACTAGAAGAGAGAAGGGGAGAAAACAATTATTTTGTAGTGATTTCTCTCTTAAATACAGAGAGAACAGAACAGCAAAAATGGCCTTCTCAGCAGAGATGACATTTTGAGTTTAATGATCATCTATTTCCCCCCCACCTCCACAGTATACAGACCCTGTTCTACGTGTTGGATTAATTTCAATAAATATGAAAATCTTTATTGTCACTGTTCCAAAGCACTTGTTATTTACATTTTGAAGTGCAGGATTGTGCATGCATGATTGACTGTCAATTAATTCCATATCGCCCTGTGGATTCTTCCATTTGTAATTGGAAAAACAGAGTTTCCTTGTCCCTGCCGAGTGTGGCAGGCATTTAACTACAGGTGGTACTTGAAACATCCATGTCCATACACTTCTCATCCTCATTTTCACCAGTAATGGGGAGACAGATGCTGGAATCCAAATCCTAATCCTTCTTCAGAACAACACAAATGCCCTAGACACACCATGGAGTAACAACAGCCACCACCACAACACCTGGGCAGTTCCAGTCATTAGTTACATACAGTTGGAATAGAGAACCGGACTCATGCTGAAGTAGAAGCCTTGGATAAGAAGACCAGAACAATAATGACAGTCAATCATGCCTACCATCCATGCAGCGATATGGACAGACTCTATTTACCAGGAAGCATGGCAGACAGGGAATGTTGCAAATACACCAGAGAGTTGAATGGGAAAAATTAAGGGTATTGGAAGAATATCTGAAGAAAAGTGAAGAAGATACACTGAAGAATAACAGAGTAACAGAGTTGGAAGGGACCTTGGAGGTCTTCTAGTCCAACCCACTGCTTAGGCAAGAAACCCTACACCACGTCAGACAAATGGTTGTCCAATCTCTTCTTAAAGACCTCCAGTGTTGGAGCACGCACAACTTCTGGAGACAAATTGTTCCACTGATTAATTATTTTAACTGTCAGGAAGTTTCTCCTTAGTTCTAGATTGTCTCTCTCCTTGATTAATTTCCACCCATTGCTTCTTGTCCTGCCCTCAGGTGTTTGGAGAATAGGTCAACTCCCTCTTCTTTGTGGCAGCCCCTTAAGTATTGGAACACTGCTATCATGTCACCCAGGGGTGGGTTCTACTTACCTTTACTACCGGTTCGCAATGGGGCCACCCGCACACGTTTGCTTCGCTCGCACGTGTGCACGCTTTTCTGTGCATGCGCAGAAGCATTTTGATGATATCGTGGTCGGTGGGCGGAGCCTCCCGCCGGTTTTACTACAGGTTCTATAGAACCGGTGCAAACCAGGGGCAACCTACCACTGATGTCACCCCTAGTCCTCCTTTCCATTAAACTAGACCAGTGATGGCTAACCGTGCCAGGAGGGGGGGTCGGGGGGTCACACGTGCGCGTGCCCACACCCATAATTCTATGCGCCCCGCCCCCATGCATGCATGTGTGACCCCCACTACACTCCCCCCCCACTCCTGGCACGCGATGGCCCGGAGGCCCGTTTTTCTCTCTCATCTGGCTCTAGAGCCTTTCTAGGAGTCTGGGGAGGGCGAAAACGGCCTTCCCTACCCCTCTGGAGGCCCTCCGGAGGCAGGAAACAGCTTGTTTCCCTATTTCTGTTGGGCCCAGAAGGCCCGAAAATCAGCTGGCCAGCATGCATGCGCACCAGAGCTGAGCTCGCGTGCCCACTGATATGGCTATGGGTGCCACCTGTGGCACGCGTGCCATAGGTTCGCCATCACGGAACTAGACATTTCCAATTCCTGCAACCGTTCTTTAAATGATTTACCCTCCAGTCCCCTAATCATCTTTTTTGCTTTTCTCTGTACTGAATACTGGAACAGACCAAGCTGGCTTATAAGAAACGAAGAACAGAAAAGAGACATAGTAAGGCAAAATATTACATGGTCAGTACATTAAAAAAAACAACAACAAGCAAGCAAGCAAAGATCTTGCAGTGGTTAAGAGCGGATTCTGGCTGCACAAGACCAAGCCTAAGAACATACAGTATGTATACAAATACAGAATTGAGAAGAGAGCAACAGACAATGAAGGCCATCTCTGCACAGAAGACGAAGAAACAGTGAACCACCTAGTTAGCGGCTGCTTCTGGAGTACAGCGAACCATCTACTAACCAAATGTCTCGGGTTTACAAAACACGCTGAACTGTATAAACTAATAAAAGTTCAGAATTAAACCTTTTAACCAACAAAGATTCAGACTAACTCTTTCACTGATCTATAAAAGGTAAAAGTAAAGGTTCCCCTCGCACATATGTGCTAGTCGTTCCTGACTCTAGGGGGCGGTGCTCATCTCTGTTTCAAAGCCGAAGAGCCAGCTCTGTCCGAAGACGTCTCCGTGGTCATGTGGCCGGCAGGACTAAATGCCAAAGGCACACGGAACGCTGTTACCTTCCCACCAAAGGTGGTCCCTATTTTTTCTACTGGCATTTTTTACGTGCTTTCGAACTGCTAGGTTGGCAGAAGCTGGGACAAGGAACGGGAGCTCACCCCGTTACGCGGCACTAGGGATTTGAACTGCTGAACTGCCGACCTTTCGATTGACAAGTTTAGCGTCTTAGCCACTGAGCCACCGCGTCCCTCACTGATGTATAGTTGTAGGCAAAAATTAGCCTACTCTATCCACATTGTTTCCATGACTTCAGAAGGAAAGAAAAGGTAAGCCAACCCTCTATATCAGGAGTCTCCAACCTTGACAACTTTAAGCCTGGCGGACTTCAACTCCCAGAATTCCCCAGCCAGCAAAGCTGGGAGTTGAAGTCCGCCAGGCTAAAAGTTGTCAAGGTTGGAGACCTCTGCTCTATACGGCACCAAGTAAACATTTTTCTCAATTTGGGATTGCATATAATTAGTCTGTAGTTGTTTAGTGACAATGTAAGAAAAGAAGGGCTGCCTGCTGATATTAGCATTTCCCTTCCCCCAAAACAACATCACCAACAATTCATACAGGGGGAAAAAAAATCTGTAATAACCTCTTTCTAAAGCTTTGAAAGGGCAGGAGTTAATCTGCACAATGAAAAACTCGCTAGTTTAATATATTAACCCCAGTGTAACTTGCTTTACAGCAAGTTTTATGTAGTAATTACATTTAGTCTGCATTAATGGGATTTAAAACCCAATACAAAACAAAATGCACCTTCTCTTTAGCATAACCACATTGTTGTAACTGTTTGCTTTGACTTATGTTTTCAATAAAGTCAGTAAGTGCGGTATGTATTTTAAAGGCCAAACTGCTTTGGCGCTATACTGTATAAAATCAAGATCACTCTGTCAAAGGAGGCTTAAAACACCTTGGGGGGAAAAAATCAATATTCAGAACATAACTTCCAGAAAAATAAGCATTCTGATAGATTTGTCACAGGCACCTGAGGAAACATTCTGACATGGTTCACAGATCACATTAAGCCAAAGATTTGCTTAACTATGGATTGTCAAATAAACTACAATCAGCTAGATTTGTAAGGACAATACGATTTTAATAGTGTTAGCTTCATTGGTTCCTATTTTCCAAGGTTTTTCCAAACTGAAGTATCCAACTCTCAGCATCCTATTTTTTTTAAAAAAAAAAATGCTGAATAACAGTGTTAGAAGGGACTTTGGAGGTCTTCTAGACCAAGCCCAGGCTCTGGCAAGAAATCCTACACCAGTGATGGCTAACCTTTTTGCTGTCACGTGCCAAAAAGCAGGGGGAGTGTGGGGGGGCAGTCGCACATGTGTGTGCCCACACCCAAACTTCAATGTGCCCCCCTCGCGCATGCCCGCGTGACCCCTCCTGCAGTCCCCCCACTTTTGGCATGCAATGGCTCTGTGGGCCTGGTAGGCCCGTTTTTCACCCTCCCCAGGCTCCAGAGGCTTTCTAGGAGCCTGGGGAAGGTGAAAACGGCCTTCCCCAACCCCAGGAGGCCCTCTGGAGGCCAGAAACAGCCCGTTTCCTGACTTCCAGTGGGCCCAGAAGACCCAAAAATCAGCTGGCCGGTGCACGCAAATGAACTGGAGGTGAGCTAGGGCAACACTTGAGTGCCCATAGATATGGCTCCACGTGCCACCTGTGGCATGCGTGCCATAGGTTCGCCATTACGGTCCTACACCATTTCAGACCAATGGTTGTCCAATCTATTCTTAAAAACTTCCAGTGTTGGAGTATCCACAATTTCTGGAGGCAAGTTGTTCTACTGATTAATTGTTCTAACTGTCAGAAAATTTATCCTTAGTTCTAGGTTGCTTCTCTCCTTGATTATTTTCCACCCATTGCTTCCTGCCCTGCCTTCAGATGCTTTTGTGGCAACCCCTTAGTTATTCAAACATTGCTATCATGTCACCCATTCTCCTTCTTTTCATTTAAGTAGATATACACAATTCCTGCAACCGTTTTTCATATGCTTTAGCCTCCAATCCCCTAAACATCTTTGTTGCTCTTCTCTGTACTCTTTCTAGAGTCTCAACGTCTTTTTTACATCATGGGTGTTAAGGATATTGTTGTTGTGTTACCAACCAGCAGAGTAAATGCACAAGGAAACGTTGCTGAGAACAATGAATAAGAGTTATGCAAACTGGTTTATCAAAAGCTTACTTTATAGTAGAAAAACAGTCTCATAGTCTTTAAACAAATTCCAAGTCTTTGCCAGTAAATCAGTCCAGTAGTTACAGAATCTTCTTACCCAACAAACAGTAGTTGGTTAGAATAACAAACTCACTCTGGTTCACAAACCACGATGGTTGCAGATTCATCAAACAATGATTAGCAGATAACAACTCCTCTCAATGGTAGCTTATCATATCAGCTTCATTATCTCATCATCTTCACACACAATGCAGCATGGCATAGCAGCAACTGAATACGTTACAGTACCTTGCTTAAATACTCTCATAACCAGTCATTATCTAATTACAGCATGACTCAGCATTAAAGTCATATAATACATTTACAGATTAAAGTTACAGTACACTTATATTGCCTGGACAACATAGTTAGGCTCAAACCATATCCTAACAATGGGGACCAAGACAGGGTGCAGTATTCCAAGTGTGATCTTGATTCTATCTCTTTTTACAATAGTTAGACTTTTTTGAATTTTTTTTCCAGTTGACTAAGGGAGCAAGATTTTTTTAATGAACCAGATCACTGTGAAAATGACTTTTGATATCAGAAAGATTAAGCATCTCCACCCATGTTTTCTCAAGATATATTCAATTATAATTCCAGCTAGACAGACATGAAAGTTCTAGTTAGTCTTTTTGATGGGAACTTGTCAGTCAACTAAGTCATTGATTGCATCAAGTTATTGTCGATCTTTAGAGACCACATAAAATTCCTCCTAAACTCAAGTCCTCATTCTACTATCTGCACTGATGCCCCTTTTACTTGTTTCTTTTTCTTGTTTTTGCTTTTTAACTAGTCCACACAGTTGCTTAATGGAAGGGTAATAAAGAACTTATACAAATGAAAATGTTAAATCTCCTGCTGCTAACAATTACAAAATGTTCCCTGACTTAGCTTCTATAACTACAGTCAAAACAAACTCCGTAGGACGTAATCACTCCCCGAGTACAGTTTCACGCAATGAGTTTCCTGTTCATAATGGTGTTACTAAGGATTTGAAGACTTTACAGTAGTGGCCAAAATTGTGGAAACCTTTTGGGGAAAAGTATATTCTTCAGGGTTGACAGTTAATAACACCACTTTTTTTTTTTTTTGGAGTTTCAAGATAATCATATTCCACTGCTGGAATGACCTGGGAACAGCCCAGACCTTAACCCAATTGAAAATCTATGGAGCCGACTAAAGAAACTTGTTAGTCAGAAGCGACCCAGCAATAAAACCCAGTTAATAGAAGCAATCATTCAATCTTGATTTCACATTATAACAGCTGCAGAACTAAAAGACTTGGTTCACTCCATGGGAAGACATTGTAAGGCCGTAATTCATGCTAAAAGTTATCCAACTAAGTATTAACTGATGTGATAATTTTTATATATAACATTTTTTCTATGATCATTTTGTGTATATCTCATTTTTTCTATGTTTCACTTTTCTTCTTTATACTGTAACTGCTATTCTAATAGCAAATCCTTCAAAAAAGTTATTGCAATGAAAATCATCTTTCCATTGATATATACTTTTATGGTACTACTCCCCAAAAAAAGTGGTGTTATTAGCTAGTTTTAGAAAATACACTTTTCCCAAAAGTTTTCTACAATTTTGGCCACTACTGTATGTGGGGTTGATTTAATGGTGGACAAATCAAAGAGGTGCGTCTTTGGCCACATATCAAGATGCAAAATGGAAACAGGGAAGGAAGGTTCATTATGATGAAGGATCTCATGGGAAGGGTCACTTCTGTATTCACAAGGAGAGAAGTACAGCAACACCGAAGAATGTTTAATATTTACACAATCCCCCTTTCCTCCCAAATATCAAAGTACTTCACATTTAATAATTAGTATTTTAGATTTATGCCAATCTGTTTTCAATTTGCAGTTTAAATTTCTTTTTCAGGATCTGTTGGATTGGGGATTCCTTCCATCAAACCTTCGCTTTTTAATGCTCTCCTGATTTGACTGTAGTAAGTTTTTAAATTAGTGTGAATATCCTCAAGTTTTGTTTTAGTTTATGTCAGAAGGTGTTGTGTTATTGTTTAAATAAGTAAATATTATCCTAATAAAGGAAAATATTTGTAGTTCAGGGGTGAAATGAGGGATCCTTGGAGCTCAGAGAATGTCAAGAACACCTCAAATATTATCTCATTTGGGTTACTTCTTAGCTTTTTTTTTTCTTTAAAGTGAATTAGAAATAATAGAAATTGCAACAATTGGCCCTTAAAGACAAATCTGGCTTAGTTCCCATAGGACAGATGAGAAGATAACCCCGAGAAGAAATGTCCCAATGAGTTCATGGCAGAGGCATATGCCATATCTTCCAAATTCAGTGTTTGTTGCCTTCCCCTATAGAATATGGTGGCACAGCATTTCCAATACTATAAATATTGACTTATATTTATGACAGTTACACTGTCCTAAGATTATATGATTCCCTTTTGTGACTTTCTGACAAGCAAAGTCAATGGGGAAACCAAATTCTCTTAACAACCATTTTACCAGCTTCATTACAGTGAAGTCGAGGTGGCGCAGTGGTTAGAGTGCAGTACTGCAGCTAGTTCAGCTGACTGCTAGTTCAGCAGATCAGCGGATCAAATCTCACTGGCTCAAGGTTGACTCAGCCTTCCATCTTTCCGAGGTGGGTAAAATGAGGACCTAGATTGTTAGGGGGCAATGTGCTATGTAAGCTGCCCAGAGTCCTCGGAGAGTGGGCAGCATAGAAATATGATAGATAGATAGATAGATAGATAGATAGATAGATAGATAGATAGATAGATAGATAAAGATTCAGATAACAATTGTGGCAAGAAAGATGGTAAAAGGGGACAAAATTCACTTAATAACTGTTCTACTTAGGAATGGAAATTTTGGGTTCAATCGTGGATGTAAATGGCCACTTTCTAAGTGGGAATGAGACAAATTGCCACAACCAACTTGCTGCAGCCAACTCACCACAACGAACTCACCACAGCCAATTTGTTGCAGTCAACTCATCATGGCCAACTCGCTACGGGACAATGTAACAACTCTATTTAATTATTTAAAATAAATAAAAACTATTTAAATTTTTACCATTCATGTTTCATTCTGTCCCTCCATCCTTTCTTTAGTGAATCTTTAGTGATTCTATTCCACCATTATTATTATTTATTTATTTTTTGATATGAGTGTCACTCTTGTCCCGCAGTGGTCTGGAAGTTGGCAAATGGGCCATTGTCAGCCTCCAGAGGGCGTCCCGGGGGGGGGGGCTGTTTTTGCCCTCCCCAGACTCCTAGAAAGGCTCTGGAGGCTGGAGACAGCAAAAAACGGGCCTTCCAGTCCCACCAGAAATTGGCAAATGAGCCATTTCCAGTCTCCGGAGAGCCTCTGGATGGTTGGGGAAGGCTGTTTTTGCCCTCCTCAGGCTCCTAGAAAGGCTCTGGAGGCCGGGGAGAGAGAAAAAAGAGCCTTCCCCAGCACTACCCGAGGTCCTCTGGAGGCAGGAAACAGCCTGTTTCCCTTCTTCTGGTGGGCCCAGAAGGCCCAAAAATCAGGTGGCCGTCACATGCATGTGCGCTGGAGCTGAGCTTGTGTGCCCACCGATATGGCTACGCGTGCCACCTGTGGTACATCTGTGCTATAGGTTCGCCATCACGGTCCTATACCATTTCAAGAAATGATTGTCCAATCTCTTCTTAACAACCTCCAATGATGGAGCTGTGATTCTTTTCACCCTGGTGATATCTCAGTGGCACCAGCCATGGCCAAAAGTCCACAGAGGTGTTTTTCTTTAAGTTCATATATCTCTGAATCCAACTTTGGACTTTCACTTTTAGTCTTAGCCTTTAAGACTAAACAGCATCTGGAAGATTCTGGATGTCTGATGTTTCAGCAGGGCCTTAAAAATCCGATGTTCTTCTAACCAATCTGCAAATCTGAATCATCTCATCACACTTTGCAATTCAGGCTGTTCAGAAACTTTAATGTAGCTTTTTCCATACTCCCCAAAAACCAACAACATACACACATATGGTGAAAAATGTACAAAACAGCATTGCAGTAGGGGGAAAAAAGGATTGCAGAAATATATATAAAGCAAGCTAAAATTCAAATTACCCTCCACTCCAAAAAATTATTTCATGCAGACTTTAATAAATTTGCATCTATCAAGGACAGAAAGAATTTGTAATGGGAAAAGTGATAAGGGAAACATAAATCAATATAGATAGATTCATCTATTGCTACTTTGCCCAAAAGTGTCCAGTTCAGTCTGCTCCATGTTACAAGTCATGTTTTCTTAGCTGTTTTTCAGCTTTATTTAAATTATATCTTCCTATCTGCATTCCTCAGGCAGCAATCTCAGGAAATCTGGACAATTCCAGATTTGGGGACATTTTATTAAAGCATCTTAATTGGCAGAACTGAAAAAGACCTTTAAAAAGATTCTTGGAAAACCATCTCCTTTGTAGCTTACATAGAGCTGCCTCAATGTAAGGCAGCTTCTTGTACAATTTCAATGCAACTTAGATGTTATGAAATTATATTTTTAAAGCTAAGTAATAGAAGACAATTTAACTTCAATAGCACCAATCCATTACTTTCTTACAACGTCTGACTTCAGGTCAAGGGCACTCAATCTTTTATTCTCATTTAAGAAGCAGTCTCAATTCATTTTGTAAACCAGGCAAATTTTTTTTTAAAGATGATGTAGGATTTGAATAATATTGAATACTAGTAAAATATATTAAATGTGTGGCCTGTGTCAGAGACTTAAGCAGTTCTATAGGCAGTTCTATATGCTTGCAACTGTTATAATAGATACTGCCACTGGGCACTTGCAATAAAAGTGTAATATCTGATATTACTCAAATCAAATTCTATGGATCATATGCAGCCTTTAAATAATTTATTTTTACACTATAGATTTCATATAAAGAAATCTCAGGGGTGTGTGTGTGAGAGAAGCTCTGGTGACACAGAGGTTAGAATGTAAATTTGCAGGCAAAGTCTGCCCACAGTCTAGAGTTTGATCCTGATGGGGCTTTTCCATCCTTCCAAGGTCAGTAAAATGAAAATCCAGATTGTTGGGGGCAATATGCTGACATTATAAACCACTTAGAGAGTGCTGTAAAGCACTATGGAGCCAGGGGTGAGCTGCTGGAAGTTCGCAGGGGTTCAAGAGAACCTCTAGCTAAGTTTCTGTGCAGTTCGGAGAACCGCCAAATCCCACTCCTAGCTGTCCCCTCTCACCCTTCCCTGCCCCTCCCAGGTGTCCACACATGGCCCATTTTGGATGCAGGTAAGTGCAGGGCACACGCAGAGGCTCGGGGAGGGCGAAAAATGGGCCTACCAGAAGTTTAGGCCCATTTCTGGCCTCCAGATGGCCTCTGGAGCCTGGGGAGGCTGTTTTCACCCTCCCGGAGGCTCGAGAATAGCCTCCAGAGCCTGGGAAGGGCAAAAACACCCCTCCCCGCCATGGTGCAGGAGGCTGACTAGGCCACACCCACCATGCCCAAGCCTACCCAGCAAACGGGCAAAGAACCTCTTGCTAACATTTTTGAAGCCTACCCCTGCATGGAGCAGAATATAAATCTAAGAGTTATTGCTATTGCTATGTATATAACTATGGTTACCAGATCAGAGGTGCAACTAGCCAGACAATCACTGATTGATAACAGAGATATTTTTGCAGTCCAGATATAGTACCCATGTGCATTTTGTGTGAAAGAGACTCAGGAGGGTAGGGAAACTTTAAAGGACAGAATGCAGAATAACAGAGCTGGAAGAGACCTTTGGGGTCTTCGTAGTCCAATCCCCTGCTCAAGCAGGAGATCCTATAGCAATCTGGACAAATGGTTGTACTATTTCTTCTTAAACCCAATTCTAGATGAACTTTGTGGGCAGAGCATTTTTACTTCCTTGAATGGCAAAAAGTACCATGTTTCTCCAAAAATAAAACCCTGTCTTATATTTTTTTTTGAACCCTGAAATAAGCGCTTGGCCTTATTCTCGGGGAGGTCTTATTATTTTGGGGCGCATGGAGCAAAACGGGGCTCCTCTTGCTGTCTTACCCAATTTCCAGCTCTGACTCCCTAATCCTAACCAGAGGAAATGGTGGGGACCGGCTGCACGTGAATTTAAATATTTTTGGGGAGGGCTTACTTTTGGGGAGGGCTTATTTTCAGGGGGGGTATTTTTTGGGGGGGTTATTTAGTGCATGTGCTCAAAAGCCCAATTGTGCTTATTATCAGGGGATGTCTTATTTTCAGGGAAACACAATAATTCATTTACTGTTTATACCAAGCTGTGATGTCTTCCTTTTACCCCACAGTTGTTCCATAAGAGCCACTGGTGAGGAACCCATGATAAGTTCCATTAAATTAGTACAATTGCATTTACTCCTAAAAGACTCAGGAGTTAAAATGTACCATCCAAAATTTCAGAACAAAAGAGAGAAATTTACTGCAGCCAAAGAGGCACCCGATGCAATGAAATCCAGCATATCACAGAAGCTCAGGATACGTTACCAATTATTTTGCTGATAGCTTACTCTTGCACCTCCAAAACTGAAATGGATGGCAGTTGTGTGTGTGTCTGTGTGATGAGACAAGTGAAACTTATAGGGACTCCATGGACCAGCCTTATTCATGGATGGATGGACAGATCTAAATCTGCTTAGGTTTCTGATGGGATCATTTCTGGTCAGGAAAGATATAACTATGTTAACTGTATAACGAGAGCATCCTTTTGACATCATCATGCTTTGCTTTAGATGTCACTGCATCTGCACATGGGTGTGATAGGTGCCTGCATATACAGTGATTCAAATGTCTATTTAATATATTACATTTTCTCCTAACGCTTTATAGAATGAAATGAATAAGCCTGCGTTAATCTACTGCAGAATCAAAGCTCTTGGTTCATTAAAGGTTATTGGCTGAAATCTACCACCACGATCCAGCCTGCGTTGACAGATGGTGATGGAATATGGAGGTCCATATTCCCAGGAGGGAGAAAGGAAGAGCAAAAGACAGTGAAGTTTAGACAGCTCCTTATACGTGTAACAGTGCGAGTAGTTTTCTTTAGTTTGGCTTCTATCTATAGGTGAGGAATAATAAAGGAAACAGAAGAAAGTCAAAATGTCTTTCTTGGATTTTGAAATCTGACATAAATAGATGTTTTACATCCCAGGTTCAGAAGGAATAATCGGTCCAACCAGCCATCCAATCAGCTTCCATGTCTCAGCAAAGATTAGAACTGTTAGGATATGGTTTGAGCCTAACAAGTTGTCCAGGCAATATATGTGTTCTGTGACTTTAATATGAATATGTATTGTGTGACTTTGAAGTTTTACTGCTGATTCATTGTAATGCTGAGTTATGCTGTAATTAGTTGTGAACGTATTTAAGAAAGGTACTGTAACGTATTCAGTGGATGATATGCTACCATAGTGTGTGGAGTTGCAACCATTGTGCTATCATCGTTGGATGGATCTGCTACCATCGTGGTTTGTGAACCAGAGTGAGTTTGTTATTCTAACCAGCTACTGTTTGTGTGGAAGAGTTTCTGTAACTACTGGACTGATTTAACTGGCAAAGACTTGGACTGATTTAAAGACTATGAGATTGTTTTTTCACTATAAAGTAAACTTTTGATAAACCAGTTTGCACATCTCTTATTCATTGCTCTCAGCAACGTTTCTCTGTGCTCTACACTCTGCTGGTTGGTAACACAACAATATCCTTAACATGAACCATGACGGCGAACCGGTGGCACGCGTGCCAGAGGTGGCACGCAGAGCCCTTTCTGCGGGCACGTGCACCGTCGCCAGCTGCTCTCCTGGTTTCTGGCGTGCCAGCCATCTGGTCTTCGTGGGCACCCAAGCATCTGAAAACAGCCTGAAAATGGCCCGGAAAACAGCCCGAAAAACAGCCAAAAACCAGACATCTGTGCGCCAGCCAGCTGGTCTTTGGGTTTCCGGTGCTCCGGTGCATGCAAAGATCAGCTGGCCTGTGTGCATGTACATTCCGGAAACCGAAAGATCAGCTGGCCGTCGCGCACTTGTGCACCAGTCAGCTGGTCTTTGGGTATTTGGTGTTCCGGTGCATGCACATGCATGTTTTTGTTTTGTTTTATTTTTTTATTTTTTTTAATCAAATTTCTATACCGCCCTACTCCCGAAGGACTCAGGGCGGTGAACAGCCAAGATAAAATACAGATAATACAAATATTAAAAATCCCTTAAAATTATTAAATATTTTGGCCAAAACACAAATTAAAACACCCAATTTATAAAATCACGAATTAAAAAATTTAAAAAATAATTTAAAATTTAAAAGAGGGGAGTTAGGCCAGGCCAGCTTGCTGAAATAGAAAAGTTTTGAGAGCACGGCGAAACGTGCGCAGGTCCGGGATCTTCCATATCTCTGGGGGGAGCTCATTCCAGATGGTAGGTGCCCCCACAGAGAAGGCTCTCCCTCTGGGGGCCGCCAGTCGACACTGTTTGGCCGACGGCACCCTGAGGAGCCCCTCTCTATGGGAGCATACTGGTCGGTGAGAGGCTATTGGTAGCAGAAGGCGGTCTCGTAGATACCCCGGTCCGATGCCATGGAGCGCTCTAAAGGTGGTAACCAAAACCTTGAAGCGCACCCGGAAGACCACTGGGAGCCAGTGCAGCTCGCGCAGGAGGGGGGTCACATGGGAGCACCATGTCGCTCCCATAACCACCCGCGCGGCTGCATTCTGGACCAGCTGGAGCCTCCGGGTGCTCCTCATGTGTATGCACATGCATTCCAGTTTGGACACTCAGTGCCGAAAAGTTTCACCATCACTGGATTAGAAGTTGGGTCTCCCTGCTTCTAATGAAGCATCTTTAATCACTACACCAAACTGGCTGTCTTTAGTCTGGAAAGGAAGTCCCTGTAACAATAAACAAGAATTTAAAGAAAAAATAAATAAAAAGTGTTAGGAAATGGTCATTGCCTAACAAGTTGGCCAGGAAATATATAAGCCAACATTGTATGTTTGTACTATGAAATTGTATTATGTAGCTTTAAAAACATTGCTGAGTCATTCTGCATGCTGATTGGATGAGCTCTGTAGCCAATGTATTTAAGGAGATTTTAATTGTGGTTAGTTTGGACACTATACCATATTTTTTCCTGCTGCTGTGCTGTAACTATTTTTGATCTCTCTAAATGGTCATTGTTTGATCATGGTTTATTTATTACTGTTTCCTGATATTTATTGAACTGTCTTAAAGCATCTTAAAGAAAAGAAACAATTGAAGTGTTGGTCTTCAGTTTACCAGAATTTCCTGCCACAAGCATGACTGGTTCATTTTCCCCCACAACTGAGGTTCGGGATATCTTACAACCCTTACAAGGACTTGTAATGTATCACCTCTCACATCCATTACAGTGTCCTCTCCTGAGCAACCAAATGGAACTCATCAGACTCGCTGAAGATATTTAAGAGTCACTTCATACACCGTAGAGGACTTTGCAATTTCATCTTGGCCCAGATAAGCCCAGATGCTACCACGTACGTAATATCTCAATAAAGACACAATTTGGCAATAAACCATAATCTCCACTATGAAGCAATAAAGCAAACGAATTGCTGATCAAACTTTCTCAACCTTATCGCTGTGGCTGTCTTTCTAAAGAAGGGGTTTCGGAAGCAATTTTGCCCTGTTGCAAAGAAAGCAAGAGGAGGATGAAATTGCAAATGAGAAATAAGAAATGGTGGAGGAAGCATTAATTGTCTAAATTTGGACATTTTGGTATCCTGGATAACCCAAGGCTGTTACTCAAAAGCTAAAGTGCACTAAAGCGCTCTATCCGGTACACATATTATCAGGAGGTTTTTCAAATTGACGACTATTTAAAACAAAATTCTAAAGGCTTCATTTTTTTTACGCTAACTGCTCCTATCAGATTTTTAAAAAAGCCACGTCTTAATGAAAGCTGTGTTATGATGGAGAGAAATCAAATGAAGAACTCCCCTGTGAGATGACACTTAAAGGAAAGGATCCTTGGAAGAGAAAAGTCCATTATTAAGTAATTAGCCATAATAAGTTTCTGTAAGACAAAAGATCAAACAAGTCCTCTTAAAAGGAAAAGAAAAAAAAAAGAAGGAAGAGGAGGATAGGATAGAAACGAGTTGCAATTCATTTCAACTCAAGTGGTACAACACAGTGCCACTTCATTTTATCGCCATTCCCATATCTTCATTTTTTTTAATCAGAGCCGCCTCCGCGACACTCACTCAAGCCTTCATTACTCTGAGGTTGGACTACTGCAGCACACTCTATGTGGGGCTGCTTTTGGAAACTTACTCAGACAATCAGATTGGTGTGAAATAAATATATGTTCCTAGACTTCAGCAGCATGCAATATGCTTACTCTCCCACTGCCATCTATATTTTTAGCTGCATGTGAAGAAAATAGCTATTTTTGAGACTGTACTCAATTATAAAAACTCTCATGCAGAGTGATGTTTGGGCAAAGTTGGGATGTAAAAAATGTGTCTCTCTTGTGTGTGTGTCTCTCTCTCTCTTCCCTACTTTATCTATTCTTTTTTTGTGAATGCTTTTGAGGGAGAATATCAGAACTGACTTTTCAAGAACCATTTAATTCCCCCATCCTTGCTTCAATCTGGGTAAGGTGTTGGCTATTATTATCACATTTGCAGGGGTGGAAAGATTTGGATGAAGAGGGGAGGCCAAAAAGGGAATCCTTTAAGGCATGAGTCTAGGGCTGTGATGGTGAACCTATGGCACACGCGGAGCCATATCTGTGGGCATGTGAGCATTGCCCTACTTCAGCTTTCCAGATAATTTTCAGGCCTTCTGGGCCAACCGGAAGTTGGGAAATGGGCTGTTTCCGGCCTCCGGAGGGCCTCTGGATGGGGGGAGACCATTTTCACCCTCCCCAGGCTCCAAGAAAGCCTCTGGAGCCTGGGGAAGGCAAAAAATGGGCCTACTCGGCCCACCGTGCCATCGCGTGCCAAAAGTGGGGGAGTGCAGGGGGGTCATGCATGCATGCACGGTGGGACGGGTCACATTGAATTATGGGTGTGGACACGTGCACGTGCAAACACAGCCCCCCGCGCTCTCCCCGCTTTTGGCACGCAACAGCAAAAAGGTCTAGGGTATCTGAGAATCTGTCTTGCCCCAATGGGGTTAGCCCAGCCCACTTGCTCCAGCGGAAGGAGCAAACCCCATCTACTAAGGAATTTCAACTGGTGAGATCAAGGAGAACAGTCTTTTGTGGCTCCTGCCCTGTGGAACATTCTACTGTCAGAGGTGAGATCGGCTCCCACCATCTTGGCCTCCCTGAAAGGCCTAAAAACCTGGTTTTGCCAGCGGGCTCGTGGCCTCGATGAGGGCACTCCTTCCTGAAGATGTTCACCAGAAGACTGGCAGAACGTATCCATAAACACCAACTAACGGTCAGAAGGCATGATGAAAATTCTTTCATTTCACAACATATAGACAGATTTAAGTATAGTTTCAAGTGGGAAAATGTGACCATCCTAGACCAAGGCAAGTTAAAAAACACCAAGGAATTTCTAGAAGCCTGGAACTCTGACAAATCAGTCATCAATAGACACACAGACAAATATCTATAGACTATGCCCGTGATGTGCCACGCAGAGCCCTCTCTGTGGGCATGTGAGCCGTCACCCCAGCATGCGCGCGCACCTCCTGCTGGCCACCTGATTTTCAGGTCTCTGCCACATATGCATGGGGGGTTGGGTGCATGTAGGAGACACACGTATATGCGTAGGGGATGAGGGGTCACATGCACATGTGCAGGCCCGGGCATGGGGGGTGCGGCGCCCTCCCTGTGGCCTGTTTTTGATCCCAGGAGGCTGCAGGGAGGCCTGCTAATTCCAAAATGGAGCGCGGGCGGGGTGTTGTGCACACATGTGAAGGGGTGGAAGGAGCGCGAGGGGTCATGCACCCATGCATGGGAGGGGTGGGCGCATTGTATTATGGGTGTCGGCACGCGCACTTTTGGCACACGACGACAAAAAGGTTAGCCATCACTGGACTAGGCAAAAGAAATTATCACCCAGCCCCAAAAGGAAGAAAGTGACCCAAGCACCAGCAATCAGCACCCAGATCAGCATACATTATCTCCAAGGTTAACATCAGACCAACTATCAAGTAAGCAATACCCCACTCAAGAAACTGCCAAAGAAGCCCAGCAAACAGCCCAACCAAAGAATCTCTAAGCCAACACTGATAGGCAAAGCCACTAGAACCGTGATGGCGAACCTATGGCACGCGTGCCACAAGTGCCACATGAAGCCATATTGGTGGGCACACGAGCTCAGCTCTGGTGTGCATGTGTGTGCCGGCCAGCTGATTTTCGGGCCTTTTGGGCCCACCGGAAGTCAGGAAAAAGGCTGTTTCCGGCCTCCGGAAGGCCTCCGGGGGGTGGTGGAGAAGGCCATTTTCGCCCTTCCCAGCCTCCTAGAAAGGCTCTGGAGCCTGGGGAGAGCAAAAAAACGGTCCTATCACATGCCAAAAGTGGGGAGAGCGCAGGGGGGGTTGAGCACGCATGCACGGGGGGTGGGTTGCATAGAATTGTGGGTGTGGGCACACGCACGAGCGACCCTCCCGCACTCCCCCCCCCACTTTTGGCACACAATGGCAAAAAGGTTAGCCATCACTGCACTAGAATATAAACTGACAGCAAACAGCATTCCTTAATAGCACTGCGGATGTTACCTTGTTTGGGTAATGAAATGACTGCAAGAAAACAAGCTAGTTCCGAGAGCACCCAGGACCCCTGGTTACATGCAGGAGAAGAAGACCTCATCCCTATGCTGTCCATCTCCCTTCTCTTAGCTCTCAAGTAACTTTTTAATATTTGTGATTATTTCTGTAACTTTTTTTTATCATTTGTAAGTTTCCCAGGGTTTCCTTATTGAAGAGATGAGCAGTATGTAAATGTAATAAATAAAATAAAATAAAAGACAGCATCTTTTTACTACCCTCCTTTCAACAAAGGTATTAACTTTTGATGCTTGATGATGAAATCCAAGAAAACGGAGGGGGTTCTTTCATGGCATCCAGATAGAATAGCGCTTTTCATGTTGATGATCACTCATGACCAGGGTTGAGCAGGCCAATGATAAGACATACAATTTTCATTTTTCTCGGGGAAAAAGAGAAAAACTGTGAAGCTCTTTCACTTTCAGACAAGTGACCGTCCAGCCTCTTTTTAAAGACCTCCAATGATGAAGCACCTACAACTTCTGAAGGCAAGCTCTTCCACTGGTTAGTTGTTCTCACTGTTGGGACATTTCTCCTTAATTCCAAGTTGCTTCTCTCCTTGATTAATTTCCATCCATAACAAAGATGTTGAGCCCAGAATTTTTTAAATGTCATGGCCCTAGCTCAGAAATTGAAGTGAATCGCTTTGCTTTTTCTTCTACTGTGTTCTAATCCCTTTTCCTAAACATGTTTAGACCTTCAACTTTCTGTGTGAAGAGCATAATCACTATTGTGTGAAGAAGCAAAGAGCTGAGCCATAAAGGACCAGACTGTTTGGGGGAAAATAAAACCTCCATTAAGAGATGCCACCAGAAGAAGCACAAATGAATGCCAGATGCAATTTAAAGCATAACAGCCCATATGGCGTGCTAGCTAGGTTGGTGGAAACAATATTTGCGAGAGAGCCCACTTTCGTGCTTTGTAGCAGAAATCCTGAATGATCCTTGATGGGATTACTCAGTTTTCATCTGTAATTTAATCAAGCCTTTCACTTGTTTCTTCCGGATTCAAGGTTGTGATGCTGCTTGACTTAAAACAGTTGAACTTCACCTAACATCTGCTTAGTAGTTTTACATAAGTTGATTTTTTTTTCTTTACAATTCCAGCTTACACATTTGTCTAAATTAATTAATTAATTAATTAATTAATTAATTGGATTTCTATACCGCCCTACTCCCGAAGGACTCAGGGCGGTGAACAGCCACAGAATAAAACACATAAATACAAAAATTTAAAATAGAATAAAAACAAATTAAATAATTTGGCTGAGACAAATTTTAAATACCCAATAATTTAAAAACAAATTAAAATTTACATTTAAAAGGGGAAAAGATTTAGGCCAGGCCAGCTTGATGAAATAAGAAAGTCTTAAGCGCGCGACGGAAGGTGCGCAGATCCAGGATCCTTCGTATCTACAATTTACAGGATTCAGTTGCTGAATTTGAGTAGGATACAGGATATGTCAGTGTGCAGTAAATATGCCCTAGGCCCCTGATGGCGAGCCTTATGGCACACAGAGCCATATCTGTGGGCATGCGTTCATTGCTCTAGCTCAGCTCCAGTGCCCATGTGCACGCCGGTCAACTCATTTTCAGGCCTTCTGAGCCCACCGGAAATCGGGAAACGGGCTGTTTCCGGCTTCCGGAGGGCCTCCGTGGGGGTGGGGAAGGCCGTTTTCGCCCTCTTCAGGCTCCAAGAAAGCCTCTGGAGCCTGGGGAAGGCGAAAAACGGGCCTACCGGGCCCACTAGGCCGTCATGTGACAAAAGGGGGGGAGCAGGGGGTTCACATGCACGGGGCACATTGAACTACGGGTGTGAGCACATGCACGCAGAAACACCCCCCCTGCTCCCCACACTTTTGGCACGCAACAGTAAAAAGGTTAGCCATCACTGCCCTAGGCAGTGAGTTTCTTGAATATACTAGTGAGATAGCCTCATACAGAAAAATTCCGGCCCAAACTTCATTACCAAAAAGTGTGGTGGAGGAATATGCAAAGGAACACATATATCTTCTAGGTTTTGCTCCATTTAAGATGAAGATATTGCAAGATAATATGTAATGTAATATGGGAATTTAAGGGCAACAAGAGCACTGTTTCCTTAAATTCTGATCAAACACACTTGATTCTGAAGAAATCATTTTGCAAGAATTAAGATTTGTCATGGCTTGTTGGTGAAGAGCAGTGTTCCTAACATGGCCATATCTCATCTTGTTTTGGTTTGTATTAAGTTTTTTTATGGCATCACAAGTAGTTCCTGACTTACAGCCATTCATTTAGTGACCATTCAAAGTTACAACAGCTCTGAAAAAAGTGATTTATTTTCACTTTTTTCACAGTTATGATCATTGCAGCATCCCCATGGTCATGTGATCAGAATTTGGATGCTTGGCAACTAGTTCATATTTATGACAGTTGTGGTGTCCCGAGGTCATGTGGTCACCTTTTGTGACCTTCTGACAAGAAGAGTCAATGGGTTGTTCACTTAACAACCATGTTACTAACTTAACAACTGCAGGGATTCATTTAACATCTGTGGCAAGACAGGTCGTAAAACAGGGCAAAACTCAACAAATGTCTTGCTTAGCTACAGAAATTCTGGGCTCAAATGTAGTCATAAATCTAGGGCTACCTCAATTTATGGTCACAATTCAAGGGCTGCCACAAAGAACAGGGGCTCAACTTATTTTCCAAACCACCTGAAGACAGTGGTGAAATTCAAATTTTTTTACTACCGGTTCTGTGTGCATGGCTTGATGGGCATAGTGTGGCTTGGTGGGCGTGGCGGGGGGGGGAAGGATACTGCAAAATCTCCATTCCCACCCCACTCTAGGGAAAGGATACTGCAAAATCCCCATTCCCTCCCCAGTCCTGGGGGAAAGGATATTGCAAAATCTCCATTCCCACCCCACTCTGGGGCCAGCCAGAGGTGGTATTTGTTGGTTCTCCGAACTACTCAAAATTTCCACTACTGGTTCTCCAGAACCTGTCAGAACCTGCTGGATTTCACCCCTGCCTGAAGACAGAAGCAATGGATGGAAACTAATCAAGGAGAATAGCAACCTGGCATTAAAGGGGAATTTCCTGGCAGAACAATTAACCAGTGGAACGGTTTGCCTTCATCACTGGAGGCTTTTAAAAAGAGACTGGACAGTCACTTTCCCAAATGGTATGGGGGTATCCTGCTTCTGTGGGGCTAGAAGTCCTCCAAGGTGCCTTCCAGCTCTATTCTGAATTGAATTGAATACCTGTATATTGTATATAAACCATGCAGAATCGGTTGGAATTGGATGGTAACTCAACAGGTAAATGAATAAAGCAATGCCCTTTGGAAATATTGGACAATAACTCCTACGATTGCAACCTGACATATAGTTGATGGGAGTTGTAGTTGAAAGGCATTACCACCCTGAATTTTGTAGGCATGTGAAAAAGAGAATAATAGAATCGTAAACGTTGATTTTTCTGCTGTGGGTGTTGAGAGTGGATAAAGCAACAGATCATAAATGAATCTTGCCGTCATCAGGACATGATAATCAAATTTAAATGAGAGGCATTTAAAAAAACAACAACAACCTGTAGCTTCCATCACGGCTGGTTTCACAGTTTTGGAAAATGACTGCCAGTAATTTCCAGTTTAGTTTGCAGCAAGCACAGACCTATTCAAACCTTATATCCAGATCAGAGCACACATACCACTTAGTTCAGCTAGCAAAAACATAGCTTGCTGTTTATTTATTAAACATCATCAAACATTAAAAAAAAAAAGTTAATTGGCAAAAATAAGCCAACAGCAGAGAGAGAGAGAGAGAGAAACTTGTACAACAAGCAAGGATTTATATTATCTGTATCTGTATATCAAAAGGCACTGAAGTTTCCAGAATCACTGAAAACAACCCTATGGATTAGCTTGGATAGTCTCAAATGAGACTATTAGATTATTTCAGCTTTAATTCTTTAATGTATAGAATCACAGCCAACTAGTTCTGGCAAGTGGGAGTTTTGGGGATCCCACCTTTCTTTCTGCACCATCCAAGAAAAAAAAATTGGTGTGTGGGGATGAGGGATCCAACGCAGAAGTACATTTTTAGAATGAAGAGAGTAAAGACGATAGGGAGGCATTTAGAAATGGTATGTATATTGCATCCAGTTTTGGTCGCCATGATATAAGACAGATGTTGAGACTCTAGAAAGAGCGCAGAAAAGAGCAACAAAGATGATTAGGGGACTGTCTACAGAATTGCCAGAGGCGGTATTCAGCCGGTTCAGAACAGTTCGCCCGAACCAGTAGCAGAAATCATGGGTGGGCCTGCCCACCCACCCCAGCTCTATGCCAACCTATTTAGGCATGTTTTTGAGACTGGGCACATGCACGGAAGGCAGGCGCATGTGTGAACCAGACACCCATGCGCACAAAGCGAGTGTGCACGTGCATAGCAAACCAGTAGTAAAATAATCCGAAACCCACTGCTGACCATAACAATAGTGACTGACTGGCCTTTCTCCTATTCTTCATTTTTTAAAATATGTGTGTGTGTGTGTGTGTGTGTGTGTGTGTGTGTGTGTGTGTGTCTGTACAAGTGTACCAAGATTTTCAATTGCTGCTTTTTTTTTTTCTTTTGCTTCTTATATTGCTCCTTATAAAACAGTAACGGGCAAGAACACGTATGCACTTCAGTAAGATTGAACACATAAAACAGAGGAGGCAAAGACAAAACAAAACTATAAAATTGCCCATTGTGCTACAAAGACTCAGTCTTTCACAGTAACAGTAACATGGTAGAGGAGAGAGGAAAAGAACTCTAAAAATGTCCAAATAGCATATTTGTACTTTCCCAAATAAATTGCACTGCAATTTATAGCCACGCTAAAAGGCCACATGATGCTGGCCTAACTCCAGAACAATAGTATAGCATCATTTTATCTGTAATCAAAGGCAAAAATGAAACAAAACGGGCAAAGTGCTTTCCCCCCCCCTGCAAAAATAAAAGATTTTGATGGAGTTTGACCATTAACCTTGATCAAACTCAAATGTCAGCATCAATGATTAGTGAATCAATTTAGCCATATGCATTTCAGCTAATACTCATTCAAATTGACTGCAAGTAACCCAATATGCAGACATGGAGCTCACTAGAGCAATTCCATGCAGGCATTCTGAATAATAGTACAGAGGGCAGAATGGCGATCACAGGGAAGTGGTGGAGGTAGCAACAAATTGTATCATTTTTTTTTAAATTTGATTTATATGCCGCCCTTCTCCGAAGACTCAGGGCGGCTTACAATGCGTTAAGCAATGCGTTAAGTATCATAATCCTTTAATATGGTCATCCTAGACATTACTTAAAAAAAACAACCCTCAATGCATTCAGGGAAGCAAAGACTTTTCCCTTAAAATGTATTCAGGCCACTGAAGTTTACTGAATGTCTATTGCTAATTCTCAAGGAGAGAAGCAGGGGTGAAATTCAGCAGGTCCTGACAGGTTCTGGAGAACTGGTAGCAGAAATTTTGAGTAGTTCGGAGAACCGGCAAATACCACCTCTGGCTGGCCCCAGAGTGGGGTGGGAATGGAGATTTTGCAATATCCTTTCCCCAGGAGTGAGGAGGGAATGGAGATTTTGCAATATCCTTCCCCCTGGTGTGGGGTGGGAATGGAGATTTTTTTTAAAAAAAAATTGATTTATATGCCGCCCTTCTCCGGAGACTCAGGGTGGCTTACAATGCATTAAGCAATAGCCTTCATACTTTTGTATATTTATACAAAGTCAGCTTATTGCCCCCACAAACTGGGTCCTCATTTCACCTACTTTAGAAAGGATGGAAGGCTGAGTCAACCTTGAGCGTGGTGAGATTCGAACTTACAGTTCGAATCTTATTTATCTGAAGTGGTGTAGGGTTTCCTGCCTAAGCAGGGTGTTGGACTAGAAAACCTTAAATGTCCCTTCCAACTCTGTTATTCTATATTTTTCTGCTTAGAAAAAGCAACCCAAACCCAATACAGCAACCTTGAAAAACCTTAGCTGAAGAACCACAGACGTGACCCTGAGAAAGGAGGGAAGGGGGGCGGAAGGAAAACACTGAGTGGACTTTGCCAAAAGTACATTCCCATCATTGATAAACAGAATAGTGCCAGTATGAAGGCGTTTTCTATGAAAATGATGAAAATGTGGATGCACAGTCCTGTATTGTAAGAGGAATGCAATCACAGCCAGACTCTTTCCATCATTCTCTTTCCATCAACTGCCTAGTGTTAAATCAAATGCACAAGTTCCCCCAAAAAGGTGTGAAGGGAAAGGAAACAGAATGCGGAGGAAGGCAGAGATATAAGGATTAGTCAACACACAACAAAATTCTGGAGAGAGGGGCAGCGGGAAAGAAAAGAAAACAAAATTACACTTTTTGAAGTGTAAACTCAAATCTTTCCATTACTTGACAGTGATGCCTTCAAAACGGAGAAGCTTTCATGCTGAGTTTTTATTCTGCATTCTGTTTAGATTGCACAAGCTGGTTTCCAAAAGCATCGAAGCTAGAGAAATATTGGACATCTTGCTATGTGCGAGATGCGTGCGTGAACTTGCTAAAGGATCCAAAACTAAATTGCAAAGAAAGATCAAAGACTCTGTTCAAAAGTTCCACGGTTTTTGAAGTATATGTCCACATTCTATCTCTGTCTTTGTCTTTCTCTCTCTAAAATGTATGCTTCATTAATGGTAGTTAGAAATCCATGCCATGAATTATCTCCCTGGAGGTTAAAGAACAAGAGAAGAACATTTGCATAAGAGTTCACCCAAAAGGTAAGTGGCTCATAGCCTTTAGGAGCTGATCCAGGGGTGAAATCCAGCAGGTTGTGACAGGTTCTGGAGAACCAGTAGCGGAAATTTTGAGTAGTTCAGAGAACCAGCAAATACTACCTCTGGCTGGTCCCAGAGTGGGGTGGGAATGGATATTTTGCAATATCCTTCCCCCAGGAGTGGGGAGGGAATGGAGATTTTGTAGTATCCTTCCCTGGAGTGGGGAGGGAATGGAGATTTTGCAGTATCCTTCCCCTGCCACACCACGCCCACCAAGCCACGCCCACAGAACCAGTAGTAAAAAAATTTGAATTTCACCACTGCTGCTGATCCCAAAATTGCCCTATATCTATGTCATTAAAATGCAGTCACACAATCATAAGAGCACAATTTTCTGCTGATTTTCAGAAACTTTTGCAAATTAAGCCTCCAATTTGCTGCGTTTGTTGCCTTGCCTGTTTTGACTACTCCCCCAAAAAACTCGGATGAGGAGATGCTTCTATTTTATTTCTTTCTGGTTGGGTGGACCATGTCCCCAACCAATTAATCTTAATTCTCAGTAAACCAGGCACAATTGCTGTGTTCGCATCACATGCTATACATAAGCAACCACTACTCCGATATGGCCAGACTTCTTTTTAAAAATCCCTTTGGCATGGGATACAGTTTGGACCACTGTTGTCCCAGAATGGAAAGACCTGTTCATAACTGGGTTGGAAACTGGCAGTCTTTTCTGATAACTGCTAAAAAGGCGATTTTTTTCAAAGCACCCATTTCTTTGAGAGTTCTCTTTAGCAAGGTTTATTGACATGGGTGAGATAGGGTTATAAAAATTCCAGGAACCACATTTTTTTTTTCTTTCATTTGGAATAGAACTTTCCATTTCTTCCTTTTGCTTCTAGCAATCTTGATATTTAATTCATTCAGAAGTCATCATAAGATTTTATCTCTCTTCAGTTTTCTTTTTCCCCCAACTCAAAAGCTTCTTCAAGACCTTAGCAAACTCCTTTTGTAAATCCAATAAATAACCATTATCCAGGGCATTCTCTTGGCATGTCGTTGTATTTCCACTTTAGCTGTTATCTCAATCTTATAATCACATTTTCATTTTCTAATATTTCAACAATTTATTTATATTCTAATATATCTGTATCAGATGAGCTTTGCTTCAGCTCTTTATCCTGTAGAGCTTCCAAGGTATTATTTCTTATATCTGTCATTTCTTTTTAAAACATCTTTTGGACATAGTCTATCCATAGAAGCAGACATCAATGCTGGTAATTGCCACTGCTACTTTCTGTCCCCATTCTTCAAATATCTCCTGGAGAATTTCAAATGTCATTCCATTTTCTGTCATTTCATCTCAATGAGGATCTTATTTTTCCTTTTATGCCTCGGATATTTCATCCTAACATTCAATTTTTAAAATCATATAGTGTAGATTCGAGGTTTTGTTATGATTTAATGTAGACTAGAAAATTTAATTGCCGTGAAGATACTATGTAATTATTTCCAAAATCTTACAGCAAAAGTCCCAATACTCCAAATTCGTACAGTCCTTTAGTTGATTTAGACCCTTCTTGGATTAAATTTGTATTTAGCTTTTTATTTATTTCAATTTTTTAAAAAATCTTACCCTTATATTTATTTTTTTATTTACCGTATTTTTCAGAGTATAAGACACACCTTCCCCCCCCCAAAAGAGGGTGAAAATTTGGGTGTGTCTTATACACCGAATGTAGCCCCACCCAGCCTCTGAAACAGAGGTTTCAGAGGCTGAAAAAAGCCTCTTAAAGGGAGGTTTTGGAGGCTGAAAAAAAGCCTCTTAAAGGGAGGTTTTGGAGGCTGAAAAAAAGCCTCTTAAAGGCTGGAAAAAAAAGCAAGGCGCAGAGCTCACAACCGTCGAACCTGTTGCTAAAGTTGACCTCTGGGAACAGCTGATTGGGGTTATTCCAGGAGGCCGATCCACCCCCAATCAGCTTTTTTCTTATTTCCCTCCCCAAAAACTAAGGTGCATCTTATACTCCAGTGCATCTTATAGTCCGAAAAATACCTTATTTTTCACATTTCCAAATTGCCCCTCAAGATTATTATAGTTATTATAGTTTGTTTTGTTTTTTATTCTGGAATTAACAAAATGAGCAACTGGGTGGCTTTGCAAACTTGTCATTTTGAAAGTCTCTAATAGCCTTAAGGTAGTTAAATAGGTAATTTCCAAACGTTATTAGAAAGTGAGGTCAGCAAATCCAATATCCTTTAAAAGGCTCTTCATGATGACTCTGCTTTGAGAGCGTGATGGCTTCCCTTCATCTCTTGGTCCTTTAACCTGCAGGAAATTGCTATTCTGCAGTCTTCTTGCAAGGAACAGTCATCCAGAACACAAGTAGGCAATCTCCCATGCCCTCATTATTCAGAAAGTTTCTGTGGGACCAAGCTACTCATTCGTCCTTCAGTGACAGCTGTGTTGTAGTAACTGCTGAATCAGAAACATGGTAGCTCACCATTCCTCACCTGGAACTCAACACAGGTGGTGTGACTTTTCATGACATTGACTGAGATTCTTGGAGTTTTGTTTATTTAACATGTTTCCCGCTTTCATTAGAAATTAATCCCCACAGGGAGAACAAGCCAACATAAATGTTTTTCATTAGCTTAAATTCGTGCACAAACTAGAAGCACAGCAAAAATAGGAAGAAAAAGCATGAGTACTGCAAATTAAAGCCTACATTAAGTAAATCTTCCATTTACATGAAAAAAATAAACCAAATTTGATACCAATTCTATCTAATCAGAGAATTTCATAATCAGAACATCAAAACATTCTTGGAACATACAAATACCTGGTTTCCCCGAAAACAAGCCCTATCCTGAAAATAAGCCCTAGCATGTTTTTACGTGTGCACCTAATTTAAGCCCTTCCCCTAAAATAAGTCCTACTTAAGAGCCTGCCAGTCACCCTTCCATCTGGTTGCTTGCAGACCACAAGGCGAGATGGGCGAGTGGAACTGCCCCATGCAACCCGCACCGGCTTACCTCAGGACCCCTGCAGTCAGGCCACCCATGCCCGACACCTGCCTTGCCTTCATGGCCGTAGCACCAGCACATTGGTCAGCTTCTTGTTCCATTATAGCCACAAGTAAGCAGAAGAAGTAGGCCTCCAGTACATGGTAAAAAAAAGAAGAAGACACCCCCAAAAATAAGCCCTAGTGCTTATTTTGGGGCCCTAAAGAAAATAAGACCCGGTCTTATTTTTGGGGAAACATGGGTATTAAGTAGAGCATTGTTAAGAGAGAATTCCTACTATGTCCCAGAAAATTTATTTATTTATTTATTTATTTATTTATTTATTTATTTATTTATTTATTATTTATTGGTTCGATTTATATGCCACCCTTCTCCAGAGACTCAGGGCGGCTTACAATCCGTTAAGCAATAGCCTTCATACTTTTTTTAAAAATCGTCTTTATTAAATATTTACAATAAAATTAACACACAATAATGGTTTGAAAAGCAATATAGGAAGCGAAACATCCTTCATACTTTTGTATATACCTGCTTAGTAGGGTTTTCGCCCCCCCCCCAGCGGTGTTCTTTTTTTATATATACAAAGTCAGCTTATTGCCCCCACAATCCGAGTCCTCATTTTACCTACCTCGAAAGGATGGAAGGCTGAGTCAACCTGGCGCCTGGTGAGATTTGAACTTGCAGAAATTGCAGGCAGCTGGTGCTACTTTAACAGCACTTAGTCAGCTGCGCCACCAAGGCTCTTATACATAAGAAAAAGTGATGTAATGGTAACTTCTCATAAACCAATATACAGTCTGAACTCATCTGAACACCTCATCTTATTCCAGATTCAAGAAGCGTGTATTAAGACATATTAGCTGGTAGATATATATTTCATGCTGAAACGTTTCAAATACATTTACACTATCACTAAACCAAATTCTGTTTTGCAAAACTGAGACGTTTCTTTCTTTTACTGCTTTTATCTCTAACGGGGCTATATGAGACTCTTTTTTTTTTTTTAAAGGCACATCCTCTTAATCATATGTTTATTCCTGACAAACTGTATTTGGACTCTGCATGTAGGATCATGCTTCGCCCTTTGTCTTGTGAGTGGGCTGTTTCAGCAGGAGACGAGATTACATGTTTCCTGCTTAACAACCATCACTTATTAGTGCATAATATACCCCAAGATTCCTCCACCCACCCATCCTACTGATTCAAGACCTTCTGCTGATGCAAGTCTTACTGGACAGAAATAAGCAGGCACTACGAATCCTTAGGTGAAAAAGCATTTCTAGAAAACTGCTGGGTGAGGAATAGTGAATTACTTAAGGGCTATCTGCTCTATTGGGATGGAACAAAATACATTTCAGCTGGTGGAATCATGGTTTTATCATATAGCCTAAGGTACTAGCAGCAGTAATAAACTTTCAAAGAATCACTTACATGAATAAGAGAGAAGCCAAGGATTCTCTAGGGATTAAAATTAATTCTATGCTGGAGCCTGCTGGCAGAAAATTTGGGTGTTTCACTGCTACCAAATTCACAGTGGGATGAGGTATGGCTAACATTAGCCTTGCTCTGAGAAAGGAAAGGAAAGCTGATATACAGTAGGCAGACAGAAGTTGTAAATGTGTGAGATAAATTGGACATAAACTGTTTCAACTCCTGCCCTCAAAACGACGCTATAGAGCACTGCACAGCAGAACAACTAGACGCAAGAACAGTTTTTTTCCCAAATGTCATCACTCTGCTAAACAAATAATTCCCTCAACACTGTCAAACTATTCACTAAGGCTGCATTACTATTAGTCTTCTCATCGTTCCTATCACCCATCTCCTCCCACTTATGACTGCATGACGGTAACTTTGTTGCTTGTATCCTTACAATTTATATTGATATTGTTTCGTAGTATGATTTGATTGCTTATTTGTACCCTATGACTATCATTAAGTGTTGCACCTTATGATTCTTGATGAATGTATCTTGTCTTTTTATGTACACTGATAGCATATGCACCAAAGACAAATTCCTTGTGTGTCCAATCACACTTGGCCAATAAAGTATTCTATTCTGTTCTATAACTAATAGTTTGCTGTTGTCATTCTTTAAAAGTTTTACAATTCTGCTTTTTTTTTTTTCCCATAGCAGCCTGCCGTCTTTGAAATTTGTGAGATAGACTTGATGAATGGAGTTTTTCCAAACTTGGCAACTTTCAGCTATGTTGGATTTCATGTTTTTAGAATTCCCCAGTCAGTATTCTGGAAATTGAAGTCCAGACATCTGAAAGTTGCCAACTCCGCTCTAGTGCTTTTTGGACTGGCAGTGTGACCTATGCTGCATGGTCAGCTGGTCATTCCATGAGACCCATGGCCAAATGCCACTCAAAGAGCAGCAGAAATGTGCAGCAGAAAGTACATGATGCATTTTAAAAGTTAAAAATGGAAAGTAATCCTTGACTTACAACCACAATTGAGCCCAAAATTTATATTGCTAAATGATACAGTTAAGTGACTTTTCCTCCATTTTATGATCTTTCCTGCCGCAGTTGTTAAGTGAATTGCTGCAGCTGTTAGGTTGTGAAGTGTGAATCCAGCTTCCCCATTGACTTTGCTCATCAGAAGGTTGCAGAAGGGGATCACATGACCCCAGGACAATGAAACCGTCCTAAATATGAACCAGCAGCCAAGCATCCAAATTTTGATCATGTGACCATGGAGATGCTGCCAATGTCATAAATATGAAAAAGTCTTAAGTCACTTTTATCAATGCCATTGTAACTTTGGTCATTAAATTAATGGTTGTAAGTCAAAGATTACCTGTATATGTGTTCTGACCTAGGCTTCCTTAGACAGTATACAGCACAAACTTAGTCCCGGCAAACCTCTTTAATTCAGACGGCTGTGAATTATTGTCATTCCCAGTCAAAAGGCTTATCGAACAGTCTTGCAGGGGAGTGTTTACAAACACTCACCTTATCTCCCTTGGAATTCTGCCAGATAACTAATTGCCACACGCAGGGCAAGGCCAAACTTAGCACAGAGCCAAACGGAACTTTTCCACAGCTTTTATCAACCAGATGAACTAATTGCTTCCTGCAAAAGCTCATGTCCCATTCGCTGCTCTTTTATGTCTTATGGGAGGGGCCAATCATCTCCAAGCCTTACTCCCAAGTTGACCCTGTTTTCTTAATTGTTCCTGTCTCCTGGCAGCTCTGCACATGCACACACTGGGAACAGGCTCCCGCTGTTGTTCTGCCTTGCTGATGTCAGACTCCGGAGACTATGGAAGCAGCAAAGAACTACCAAATGGCCTTGCCCCCCCCCTCTGCCTCTGACTCAGAGCCATCATCTGAGCCTTCTCCAGACTCCAGGACTAGCCCACATTCCTCCCCAACCTCCTCACTGTCTGAATCTGCTGCCAGCTCTACTGGCGGGCCACAACAATATACTCTAGTTAAATTATACATTTTAGGAAGCACAGTGCCCATCAGTCCCAAGTCTGATCAGATAAAATTTGTACAATTTGCCATTAAAAAAGCAGAATAGATATTAGATGAATTATAGAATATCTAAAAAAAAAGAAACCTTGTTTGAAATGAAATTCATGTCCACTAGGTATCATTAATCGCAAGACTGGAAAACTTTATTTTCCTCCCACTCGACAAAAAAAAAGCAAATGTTGCTAAGGAAATGAATTATTTTTAAAACACGGCAAGCTGATAAAACTCAGCTTTTAAGCATCACATTCTGTGGTGATTGCAACATTCAGCCAACTATGAGCTCATATTTTATCCCCGGAACACCCAGCTGGAAGAACAGTGCGAGATAAATTCCGTCCATCTGCTGGTGGCTGATCGGAAGAATTTCTCTACCGACCAAAGACGTCTTGCTAAGACAGTTAGAAAAATACCGTTTTCCTGAAAACAAACATCTCTTTGACAATGGATAAATCAATTCCCTCCTGTTCAAGAATTGGAGCAAGGGGATGTTCACTCAAATCACTCAACAATAGTGGTAATTAATTCAATTCATCGTTGTCCTTAGCAGGACATCAATAGATGCAGAATAAAAGAATAACAGAGTTGGAAGGGACCTTGGAGGTCTTCTAGTCAAACTCCCTCAGAGATTATTATAGTTCAAGCAGGAGATTCAATTTTATTATATTATTTTATTTTATAATTATAATTCAAAGAGGAGACCCTATACTTGTGATGGCGAACCTATGGCACACATGCCAGAGGTGGCACACAGTAGCCTCTCTATGGGCACGTGAGCTGTCACCCCACTTCAGCTCCACCGCGCATATGCACGCACCTCTCACCGACCAGCTGGTCTTTGAATCTCTGCTGCACATGTGCGGGGGACAGGACGTGTGTGTGGGGCCTGTGCATGCATGGATGGGGTGTGTGTGGGGGGGGTGTGAGTTCATGCCTGGGGTCAGGGCACATGTACGGGGCGCATTGCATTTTGGGGGTTTGGGCGCATGAAAGCTCATTCACGCACATGCAAATGTGCTTTGGGCACTTGGTCCGGAAAAGGTTAGCCGTCACTGCCCAATACCATTTTAGACAAATGACACTCCAATCTCTTCTTATAAACCTCCAGTGTTGCAGCACCCACAACTTCTGGAGGCAAGTCATTCCACTGATTACTTGTTCACACTGTTAGGAAATTCCTCCTTAGTTCTAGGTTGGTTCTCTCCTTGATTAGTTTCCATCCATTGGTTCTTGTTCTGCCTTCAGGTGCTTTGGAAAATAGGCTGACCCCTTTCCTCTTCTTGGTGGCAGCCCCTCAAATATTGGACCACTGCTATTATGTTACCACTAGTCCTTCTTTTCATCCAGAGACATCCAATTTTCTTGCAACTATTCTTCATATGTGGGTGCATTTTAGCTCTCCATGCATTATGATCCCTAAGGTTAAAAACCAATATATGAAAGGGTACACCAATGATGTAGACTTCTCCATTTAATATGCTTAAATAGTGCAATCAGAACAAGGCCTTAACATTTTGTAAAATTTACAATGCAATCCTCACTGGCCTGCAATCCAAACATTGTTTGTTTTTTTTAGAAAAAAATAACAAAACAAGAACTAAATAACAATTTAAAAAATGCAAAGAAAATACAATCAATATATGTGGAAGAAAGGCTACCGTAATAGGTGATAAGCACCTGTGCTTCTTCCTTCCCCCTTCCTTGGGCCTCTCCCATCATTCAGACCACCCAGCTGTCGATCAAACAATAGCTGCCAATTAAACAACAGCTGCCAATCAAATAGCAGCTGCCAATCAAGCAGCAGCAATGATCTGGAGGAAGGAAGGAGGAAGGAATGGAAGATGGCTGCTTGGGAGCTCTGTAGCCATAGGCCTCATGAGTTAGAGGGTGAATGAACAGAACCAAACTCTGGGGTTAAAAATGAAGATTAAAAATAAAAGATAGACATCCCTGTTGATAAGAAGAAACCAAAGAAGAAGCAGCAGCTGAGAAAACAGGGGAGATAAAGGCATTTTCTCCTTCCCTCACACCTGGCATGAGCTAAAAATTCCTCAAGACATTTTCCTCAAATGGAGCAAAGATGCAGAAGAAGAAAAGTGTTGAAAAGCTCAACCTGCTGAGAGAGAGAGAGAGAGAGAGAGAGAGAGAGAGAGAGAGAGAGAGAGAGAGAGAGAGAGAGAGGGAGGGAGGGAGGGAGAATGAATGAATTTCTGTGGAGGAGGAGGGACTTTTATTTTACAAAAGGAAATCCCTTTTGCCCTTAAGGACAATAGCATAGATAAGGAACTTACAGAAAATAGTTAAAAAAAAAAAAAAAAAGGAAAATAGGGTTTTTATTAATATTCATGTCCACAATAGATGTAGGCATTTAGTATTTGCAATTGCTTTTTCTTTTATGTGTAAGATTTCCTTTTGTAAAATAAAAGTCCCTCCTCCTCCCCAGAAATTAAAGGGAGATACAAAAAAAAAAAAAAAAAAAAACCAGTAACAAAGAAATAAACAAAATGAGGGGGAAAAAACTGTTATGTTTAAAATGGGAGGAGGGAACAATCACTATGTTGTGAATATTTAATAGGGCTCCCCTAATTCTATATGGTTTAAGTTCAGGATTCTGGAATCAAGAATGTGAATTATGTGACTGACAGCTGCTTTATCAATAATATATTCAGGTTTCTATTGTTATAAAGGTAAAGGTTCCCCTCGCACAAAGCCGGAGAGCCAGTGCTGTCTGAAGACGTCTCCATGGTCATGTGGCCGGCATGACTAAATGCCAAAGGCACATGGAACGCTGTTACCTTCCCACCAAAGGTGGTCCCTATTTTTCTACTTGCATTTTTTTATGTGCTTTCGAACTGCTAGGTTGGCAGAAGCTGGGACAACTAACGGGAGCTCACCCCATTACGCGGCACTAGGGATTCGAACCACTGAACTGTCGACCTTTCGATCGACAAGCTCAGCGTCTTAGCCACTGAGCCACCGTGTCCCTTTTCTATTGTTAGAATAAGTCCTTTATTTCCCCAGTAGAATCATTTATTTCAACTATGGAAATATAGCCTTATTTAAAGAAAGAAAAGTAATCCTTGATGGGATAAGGAAACTTAAAAAAGAAAAGCAAACAGAAAGATTGCTCATCTTTTTATTTCATTTTTTTAAGTGGAATTTACAAAGATTTTACAGAGTAGCCTTGCATTTTCCCATGTTGATTTCTGGACCAATATTAATTTCTGGAGTAAAATCAAATTTATGATAATTGCACCATATACAGTACATAATTCCAATTGCAAAAACAGTTGGGCTTTAAAGCAATATTTTATCTTGTTTGAGTACACCATTTCAGCAGGAAAATGGATTTGCCATTCTACCACCTGTTGGAGTAATTAGAACAAATACACGTTCCTGGCTACACTTATTACCACTACTCCAGAATAAAAGAGGAAACAGGAAGGGAAAAAAAGCAGGTACGTCATTCAAGGTTCTGGTTACCACCTTTAAAGCGCTCCATGGCTTGGGACCTGGTTACTTACGGGACCGCCTACTACCATCAACAACCTCCCACCGACCAGTACGCTCCCACAGAGAGGGGCTCCTCCAGGTGCCGTCGGCCAAACAATGTCGGCTGTCGGCCCCTAGGGGGAGAGCCTTCTCTGTGGGGGCACCGACGATCTGGAATGAGCTCCCCCCAGAGATACGGAGGATTCCGGATCTGCGCACCTTCCGCCGCGAGTTGAAGACGCTTTTATTTCATCAAGCTGGCCTCGCCTAAATCTTCTCCCTTTTAAGTGTAAATTCTAAATTTTTAATGGATTTTAAAATATGGGTATTTTAAATTATGGGTATTAATTCAGCCAAATTTATTTAATTCATTTTATTCGATTTTAAATTTTGTATATCTATGTGTTTTATTTCATGGCTGTGCACCGCCCTGAGTCCTTCGGGAGTAGGGCGGTATAGAAATTCAATAATAAATAAATAAAATAAATAAATAAAAATTGGCAAAAAAGCTGTTAGCAAACTACTTTGCAGCAAAAGCAAACTTATGTCCATTCTGAACCAGCTCAATGCCTGGGTATTTTTAAATTCCATAATTAATAGCTTGATGCTTTAAAAGTCTTTCTTAAAAATTCATTATTACAAGAGAAGACGGAAAAAGAGTCGGCTACACACTGATTCTTGCCAGTACAACATTGTGGTACAGTTTGTTACAGATACTTATATTTAGCAGCATGATGCGGATCAGTGGGAAGCTGCATCCTCTTATGTGTTTCTCTTTGTTAAAAATAATAAAAAAATTACTAACTATTAGATGGGTACAGTTTATGAAATACCTATCAAAGCCAAATTGAAGCACCCTGAGGCTATATGCACCCCTTCCATAGAGAAAAATATATGCCATCTAAATGCAACTATAAAGGCCAAGCAAGAGAGAGTATTAAATGCAATTTTGCTAATTCATTTGTTAGTTCTTGCATAAAAGTGGAAGGTAGGTAGGTAGGTAGGTAGGTAGGTAGGTAGGTAGGTAGGTAGGTAGGAAGGAAGGAAGGAAGGAAGGAAGGAAGGAAGGAAGGAAGGAAGGCAAAGCATGTAGATTAAAATGCATTCAAGTTCATAAAGGAGAGGATAATTAATTACCTTTATATTTCTACAAGAGCTGAGAAGTTGAACAAAATCAACACGGTTGGTGTAGTTTATTTTATGTTGGGGATACTTAATGTTTATTAGCGAGAACAATTAACCCATGGAACAGTTTACTTCCAGCAGTTGGAGATTTTCAAGAAGAGATTGGGTAGCCGTTTATATGAAATGGCATAGGATCAATGGACTAGAAGAACTCCAAGATCCCTTTCAACTAAGTTATTCTCAATGTAACTATTTGTTAAAAAGAGCAATAGAAGTGAAAGTAAAAAAGAAAAAAGACACAGAACTTCACATTTGAAATCTTGGAAGATAGGCAATTATCTATCATTATCATCTTTTAACGGTCCCATAATCCCTTGCGGAGTGGAGTCTTGGCAACTCAATGGAGCTAGTAGAATGTTTAATGCCCAGATGCCTTTCCTGTTGCCAATGTGGAGTTTTGTTCAGCAGATATATTCTCATTGTGCCCAGAAAGAGAAATATCTGCCTCTACCTAGAATCGAACTCACATCCTCCTGATTGTGAGTCAGGAGCTCCACCTCTAGGCCATCGCACCACTCCTAGGCAATTATCTATAATCCTGACTTAGATGAACCATACTAAAGCAACTTCAAACTATGTTCTCTTTGCTGATTTCTAAACTATTTAACACAACCAAGATGTTTTGCTTTTGTTAACAATTACCCTTATTTAACATATTGAATACGGATTAGGAAGATCACAAATCAGTTCCATCCTCAGTTTTGTGAATCTGAATCACTGTCTCTTGGCATAAACTACCTTACAGGATTTCTGTTAATGGGGATAGTGACATCTTGTAGCCATGCTCCCTGGAGTAAAAACACCAGATAGAAATTCAATACAGCTGTCCCAAACTGTATATTTTGTAAACTGTAATTTCTTCAGGATTTTAAATTCTACTATATTCAGCCAGAGTGGCTGGGAATTCTGGAACCTGAACTGTATCTCCCCCAATCTGAAAGATATTGTGGTTGGGGAAGATATATATATAATGTCAGCACTCCAAACTACATTCACTCCAGTGCTGACATAAGGAAGAGAAGAGGACGCTTGACTCTTCACCTACTTATTTTCCCTGAATATATTATCCCCTAGGAGATGAGTTGGGAGGGGGGACATTCGTGTGAGCTGAAGTAGTACATATGGGGAGAGTGACTTGGAAGATGGCCAATGAGACGCAGAGAATTGGGAAACAGAAAGGGAGGGTTTGGGGTCAGAAGGTCAGTGCTGACTACGATGGACATCGTAACCTGACATATAATGAAGCACTTCTCCACTACAGTTGTGGACCACTAAATAAATATTTGAAAATTGTGGGAACTACCCAATTAAACAAGCACCCCTCCCTACGTTTTAATCTTTAAGAGGACAAGGATTCACATTTTTCAGAGAATACAATAATTACTGTAGTTGCATTATGCATGCCTTTCTATCCTTCTCAATTTAAAAGGCTTTTAAAAACTAAATTTCATTCTAAAAAATTAATCCAAAAGGAAGCATTTATTTACCACTTGAATTATTTTATATACCCCATGCTGCCTCATAACAATTCCTCAAAGCACAATCATGTTAGTCAAGGACATTTTTCAGTAGAAAAACAATGAGAATTCTACCTTCCATTTCAATCAAGGTGATACCGTTTCTAACTGTGAAAAGATGGAGATGGTTATCTGACTTAATGGTGGAGAGTTAACCATCAGCCAGGAACCGAATGACATCAAAGCATCCAACTGGTAGTGAACAGTGTAAATGTTTGTGCTGGGGCTTTGGTTTCAAGAGTGATATGGCAACTGAATGCCCATGAAATTGGGAAGGCCAAGGTTCAGAGTAGGTTTTGAATAGTGCATCTGGTAGGCCTGGGCTTGTCGGCTGGAAAGTTGACAGCTCAGGTTTGAGACTGAGCACAGCGCAACAGGGTGAGCTCCCATCCTCACCTCAGCTCCTGCCAGCCTTGCAATGTGAAAGCATGCAAATGCAAATAGATAAATAGGTACCACTTCAGTGGGAAGGTAACATGCTCCGTCATGCTGGCCACATGACTATGGAAATGTCTTCAGATAACGCTGGCTCAATAACCTTGAAAGGGAGAGGAGCACCTCCCTCTATAGTTGCAAAGTAAAATCCACAGGGTCTCCTTTAACTTTTTTTTTTTCCTGGTAGGCTGCAACAGACCATTGGATGAACATCCCACATACTTTCTGTGATTCACAGAGGAATCATTGATCCTTACTACTAAGGAAAAAAAAAAAAAAAAAAAAAAGCTCTACGGATCCAAAGAAACCATTTAAGATTTTAGGTTCATAACAAATTATTTAAAAACCTTCCATTGCTGCTGTTTTTACACAGACATAGACACGCAGATGGGCCTTTTTTTAAAAAAAAAAAAAAGAAAGAAATCATCTCTTCCAACTACAGCAGGGGTGTAAAACTCAAGGGCCATGGCCCGGATACGGCCCGTGGGGTGCTTAGATCTGACCCTCAGGCATTCCCTGGAAACAGTAAAGGACTGGCCTCCGGTGCTTCTGCCAGTGAAAATGAAGCCCAGATGGTTTGTGCACGGTCTCCCCGAGCTCCGTTTTGGCTGGCAGAGGGCTGAAGGAGGCCGTCATGGCCAAAAACGGAGCCTTGAGTGACATCATGCCCCCTCTGGCCACCACCACCCCCCCAGCCCCCCGAGATCAAACACAACCCTGATGCGGCCCTCAATGAAATCGAGTTTGACACCCCTGAACTACAGATTGAATTTATTTCAGTAGAATGAAGGAAAATATATTCTGGGCAACTGTATTCCTTCTCACAAGCACAAATATGGAGATCATATAGACTAGAGGGGAAGGAGGCCCTGTAAATGCCCCCCAAAGCATCCATAATCACGGTGGTGAAGATGTAACAGATTTTTTTTTGCCCTCGTTATTGCTAAGAAAATCTTCCCTCTTCCATCCAGGCTGGGTTTTATTCTAAAAAAAGGATTTTTTGCTGTATCCTCATTGTTCCCAAGATGTTTATTAATCAGAACATCCTTTGGAAAAGGAGAATTGCAAATAGATAGCGTGTTGTCTTCATTTTGGTTTGGGTTTTTTTGCAGCGCAGGAAGGAAACATAACAGGTATTGCTCCCACAGTGGGGCTTATGAGTATGCTACGTAGCAGCTGGCATCTAAAATTCCAAGCCATTATGATTTTAAATATCCTTATTGTCATTAAAAAAACAAAACAAAATGAAAACTAATTTAGAGCTCCAAAGTCCCTAATAGCACGAACAACCTACTTCATGCCAGAACAAGTTGGTTGCCAGCAACAAAAGATGTTGGCATGAGATATCACCATGACAGTTCTTTTCCCTACAGGAGAAATGGTCAAGCATTACACAGCAACATGTGAGAAAAAGATATCATTAAATCCAAATAATAATAATAATAACTTTATTATCATTGTACGTGTATATATAGTATACCCATAAATGAAATTCACTTAACACCCAAATCACAAGATATATTTTACAAGGCTGACTGTATGGAACTATTTTTGACTAGAATCCAAATCTTGCAGTTGGTATAAAATACTGCAGCAAAATGTCTATGGAGAATCTCAACCATCCAGGTCATGGTTGTTCCAAAGGTGCTTTTCGAAAAGGCAACTGGACTTTCTTGGGTTTTCTTTTTCTCCTTGAAAACATTTCATTTCTCATCCAAGAAGCTTCTTGAGTTCTGAAGAAGTTTTGTGGATGAGAAGCAAAACATGTTCAAGCAAAAAACCAAGAAAGAGCCTTGATAGTACAGTGGTTTAGTGCACCCTGTTATTAACACAGCTGCCTGCAATTTCTGCTGGTTCGAATCTCTCCAAGGCTCAAGGTTGACTCAGCCTTCCATCCTTTCTAAGGTAGGTGAAATGAGGACCCAGTTTGTGGGGGCAATAAGCTGACTTTGTATAAAATATACAAAAGAATGAAGGCTATTGCTTAACGCATTGTAAGCCGCCCTGAATCTCCGGAGAAGGGCGGCATATAAATCAAATTTTAAAAAAAAAAAAAAAAAAGTCCAGTTGCCTTTTGGAAAAGCACTTTTGGGACAATGCAGTAGCTACATTAAACTGCTAACTGGGATTAAAAACAAGGATCCTGCCTTTACCAAAGAACTTGTGCTGGTAGCCGATGGTTACTGTCATTGTTGCATTTGTTGTGGTTGTTGCCTGGACATTGAGACTTGCAGGAGAAGCCCTTCTGAAAGGATTTATTCTAACATTGGTTATACATCTGGTATAGAGGATGGGGCTTTATCCCTCGTATCTGCAGCTCCTCATGAGTTATATTTCACTCATACCTCTTTGCCTTTACAAGAGCAATTAAAGATGCACTTCTTTAGCTAATTGTTTAAAGATCAAATAGCTGTACTTGTGCTTTATTTGTATTCTTAATTTTGTGCATTCCATATAGTTGTGTATGCTATTTCAATCCAGGACTGGACCACTGCAATGCATCTGAATTCTGCCTCCTCCTGTAGCAACATTTTTTGGTTACTTCTTGGAAGTGGAGTCAAGCAACCAATAGGATGACCCGATACTTAAGGCACCAGTAAAAGTAAGGAGTCCCTGTGGATTTTTACTCTGCTAGTCATTGCTGACTACAGGGGGGCAGTGTTCATCTCTGTTTCAAGGCCATTGAGCCAGCACTGTCTGAAGATATTTCCATGCTCATGTGGCCAGCATGATGTCACAGAGCACTGTTACCTTCCCACTAAAGTGGTACCTATTTATCTACTTGCATTCGCATGCTTTCGAACTACTAGGATGGGCACTCACCCTGTCGTGTGGCACTTGGGTCTCAAACCTAGGTTGCTGGCTTTCCAGTTGACAAGTCTAGCATCTTAACCATACCACCAAAGGCACCAGACTATCCCTTAAAAGAGGGGCCGGCAATCTTAAACACTCAAAGAGCCACGAAAGTCCTAACCGGAAGCCCCCCGTTCAATTCTGGAGCCAACCGGAAGTCCGGTTCCCCCACCATAGAGTCTCCTCCTAGTGCGGCATCCTTTTTCCTCTACTTGTCCTAACCGAAAGCCCTAACAATTGTGGAGCTGACTGGAGACAGGGAGCTGCAACAGAGGGATGAAAGAGCCACATGCGGCTCCAGAGCCGCAGGTTGTTGACCCCTGCCTTAAAACTTCTGCACTGGGGGTGGAGGGAATAATCTCATTCCCCGCATGATGTGAAGAAGCTGGCTACCCAATGGTGCTATGACACTATGTGCTCATGAATTAATTCTCCCATTATTATCATCTTCTTTTTAATCCCTAGTCCAATTGCCTCAGTAACCACTTTCCTTGATCCATCGCAGTCAGCTATTACTCCATCAGTCTTGGATTCTGCAAAAGCATGTCATTTTCTTTGCAGAATCCCAACCCAGTTCCAGCAGACATTTTCTCTTAGCAGACATTGTTCCCTATGCAAGTTTCTGGTGAGTCTCCTTGCTATTTTTTTTAGCACTGTCTATTCCTGTAGTAAACACGGGTTAAGAACACCTAGGTTTATATCCATTCTCAGCTTCAGATGACTACAGGTCAGTCAACCTTTCTTGAGGCTGTTGTTGAAATGCTTAATTAATGTGTCCTGCCCTGGACTCCCAAAGAAAATGCAGGATATAAATGCAATCAATCAAATGAATAATTCATTTCCAATATTCCTTGCATTCTGCATATCCAAAAAATGTTATCCCCATCAGTTGCAAACTGAAAAAAACAGAAAGCCAAAGATATGAATCAATGTCAACAACTCTACATATTCTTTAAATTAATATTCCACTTTTTTTTTTTACATTTTATTGCACTGGACTGAGTGTGTGTGACTGGCCACAAATCACTCACTTCTGGGATGTTAATTCTGGTAGTGGCAACATTCTCTTTCCAGGCATTGTTCTGTAAGATCTTTGTATTATACTACTTTTTTAAAAAAAAATTATCTTATGTTTTATGATGCCATGGGGTTAGTATAGAGTTGGTCATCCTACAATTTAATTACTACTACTCACAGTTATGTCCTGGAGAATAATCTGACACCAGCCCGATGGCATATAAGCAATCAAACAGTCAGTCAATCAATCAGTATGCACTAATTGTATGTATCAATCAATAAACCCAACATTTTGAGCATGCTTCGAAGTCTCAGGTTCTGATATCCTTGGCTTAAATTTACAGCTGTGGGTATCTAGTCCAACCTGTCAGTTCAAAGCAGCCAAGTGCATACAAAAGTCTAGCAGCAGAGAGTCTGACAAGCATCTTGTCTGAACCGTACAACAGAAAATGGGTTTGTCTCCCAGGAGCCCATCTTTCTACCTGTTATTTTGGGGGAAGCAGATTGGGAAAGAGCTCATCCCCACCATGAATGGTATCTGGAGTAAGATCTTTCTCTTGTACTTTGCTCTGTAGAGCTTAAGTCCAGGGGCAGCCAAGGAACAGCACAGCAATGTCCCAGAGGAGCAGAGAGAAAAAAGCACAATCATTTCCTTCACTTTAGCTCGAAAATAAATGGATGCGGGATCAGTCCAAATAATGAGAAAACATTATTATTGATTCTGAAATCACCTGTGACTAAACAGCAGAGACAGCCGGAACTTTTTCAATCAAACCTCCGCATTCCAGCTCAAGAAAAAACAGAGAAAAAGAAGGAGGAGGGGAAAGGAAAGGGGAAAAAAACCACACAGAAAACTGAATGATTCGGCTGGTTGCCACTCTCGCCAGTTATTGCAGCATTTGTAAACAGAAAAAGCAGACTTTCTTCTGTAAAAGAATACAATCAACACCATCATAAATAACTGAGACATGTGTAAAAGCATTTTGCACTCCTGCGCAGGAAATGCAAATAATAATAATAAAAAAGTGAGCTCCACAATTGGTTTTATCAGATGTTCAAATGTGGAATGCATTATCTCCCTCACCCAGCAACCTTATTTTTCAGAAATAAATCAATGGAATAAAAATGCTAAATGTAAATAGTGCAATTATCAGCAACGGGTATCTGATAACTTCCTGGCTAAGCTTATTGGGGTGGGGGGTGGGGATAGGAAAAGCTAGAGCATGTTATTGTTAGCTGCTTCATATAATTTTGGAATGAAATATATCATAGAATGAAACATTATGAGCCAGCAGTGTGCAGCAGCTGCCAAAAAAGCGAACACAGTTCTAGGCTGCATAATCAGAGGAATAGAATCGAGATCACATGAAGTGTTAATACCACTTGGAATACTGCATCCAGTTTTGGTTGCCACGATGTAAAAAAGATGTTGAGACTCTAGAAAGAGTGCAGAGAAGAGCAACAAAGATGATTAGGAGACTGGAGGCTAAAACATATAAAGAAGAGTTGCAGGAATCAAGTATGGCTAGTTTGATGAAAAGAAGGACTAGGGATAATATGATAGCAGTGTTCCAATATCTCAGGGGCTGCCACAAAGAAGAGGATGTCAAGCTATTCTCCAAAGCACCTGAGGGCAGGACAAGAAGCAATGAGTGGAAACTAATCAAGGAGAGAAGCAACTTAGAACTAAGGAGAAATTTCCTGACAGTTAGAACAATTAATAAGTGGAACAACTTGCCTGCAGAAGTTGTGAATGCTCCAACACTGGAAGTTTTTAAGAAGAAATTAGATAACCATTTGTCTGAAGTGGTGTAAGGTTTCCTGCCTAAGAAGGGGGTTGGACTAGAAGACCTCCAAGGTCCCTTCCAACTCTGTTATTGTAATGGTATGTCTGAAAGAGCTTGGGAGATGGAGCAAATAGATGCTGCCTAGGGAAGGGTCATATAAGAGAAGGAATTGTCCACAGCTAGATAATGGAACGAGGAAAAGGAACCAAAGGGACCACAAATTCAGAGGAATTGCTATATTTGATGTCGCCCCCCCCCAAAAGAACTATCCTGTCAGTCATGTGCAATTACAAAAACAGAGACTTCAGTGATTTTCAGCTGCTCCTTCAACTTTTTCATCGCAAAACAGGTAGTCCTCGACTTACAACAGTTCATTCAGTGACCGTGCAAAGTTACAACGGCACTGGAAAAAAAATGACTTATGACAATTTTTCAAACCCTGATGACCACCGTCACACCCCCATAGTCACGTGATCAAAATGCAGATGCTCGGCAACTGGTTCAGGTGTCTGATGGTGACAGTGTCATGTGATCAGCATTTGCGATCTTCTGACAACCAAGTCCACGGGGAATCCAGATTCATTTAACAACCATGTTACTAACTTAACAAATGCAATGATTCACTGAACAACTGTGGCGAGAAAAGTCATAAATTGGTGGGGAGGGGGGCAAACTCACTTAACAAACGTTAGCAACATAAATTTTTGGCGCTTACCCGTGGTCGTAACTCGAGGACCACCTGTATCAAGTCAAGATCTCTTTGTTTCCCTTGAATCGGAAAATACTTTGGCTATTTTCTCATCTTTGAAAGAAAACATCAATCCTTAGCAGTGGGAAAACGAGTGATTTGCTAGTGTCAGTTCAATGGGGGTGAAGGGGATTCACGTCTTGTGGCCAAAATATGTATGCAACTGTAGGTTACTAAGATGCTGTAGACACACACAGCAAATAAATTAAAATAAATGAAAAAAAAAAGATTACATATCCATAAGCTTAAGAGAGAGACATTAGCTGGAAATACCGCACAACCACACAAGGCTACATAAACAACACACTGAGAAAATTTCACCTTAGGGTATTATACGTTTTTTCACACTTTTATTAAGTAGGAATATCTGCAAAAATAGCAAAGGTTTAACACATCTCTTATATTGCTCACAGACACAGCATGACACCTTCAGAACTGTTTCCAGATCTTTATAGCACAGATACCAGGGATGGTTGCCAGCATCTCTGAGCATCGTTCCTTCCATTTCCACAACCTCCTCCTGTTCAAAGCAACTCTGGGAGCAGCCCTGACCACGGAGGGCTTGTTCCTGTTTGACAAGAAAAGTGAACCTGCCTTGGAAGTCTTCATGGGAGGCCGTTCCGTATACCTAAGAGCTTCTATGTTATTATTTTCTAACCTAAAAGGAGGGGGGAGGGAAGAGTTCAGCAATTCAACAAGCTGCCAAAGAAAGCTGAGAAGTCTTCATACTTGGCTGTACGTATTTCCATCGCAGAGAATAAACACTGACAGTGTGAAAGAAGTCAGTAACTGAGGAAAAAATCCAAAAGGTGGTTGTTGTTGGAGAGGATGGAAAAAACGGTAAATATTTAACCCAGAGAAAAATGTATTTAATCTGGTTTCAGGAAGATCATGCTGACAATATAGGTAGAGAAAAAATGAGACTGTATTGTGGTTTAGGCTACCCCGGGGTAAGCAGTCACACACCATGTACCAGGCTGCCTAAAGTATTTCTTTTCCAAGCAAGAGTCTCGCAAGAGTTCTTTTTAATAAGATTTATTGAGACGAATGGGATGGTATTAGCAGAATTCTAGATCATATTTCCCATTTAGAACGTCTATTGCCAAATGTATTAAGAGTGATGATGATCTGTTTTGTTTTTTAACAGCCTCTTCTGATCCAGTGAAGGAGCAGATCTCTTTCTTGATAATGGAGAAATCTGTAGGTGGATACATACATAGTGATTTTCTGAATCTCCATCAGCCTTGGAATCAACTTTTATTGAATAGTTTTCTGTTTTCTGAATAGTTTTTACTCCAGAGCTATAATTGCACTCAACAATGAACTAAAGGGCCACCATCAGTGAGCTGTTGGACAGCATTACTTGGTCTGTTGTGTGGATGTTTGGGTGGTTTAGGGGTGGGGAATTTGTGGTGGGTGGGAATGTGTTTGGGGATTGTTATGTGGGTTGGACCTGGTCTTTGGGTGTTAAGTGAATTTCATTGTATGGGTATACTGTGTATACCCATACAATGACAATAAAGTTATTATTATTATTCTAAATCCAGCCCTGCCTTGTAACCAAGATGGGCTTAGTTTTCATATTCTCAAAAGCTGGGTTCATGCAATTTGTTTAACTTGGTTTCTGATTTAAGCCATGTTCTAATTCTGAAAATACACTGCATTAGAAGCTCGTGTAGGTTAGCAATAGCACTTTAAATTGCCAGAGGTGGTGATGAAGGCATGATTCAACCACATGATAGTTTTCAATCAACCCAATCCAAGGAGTCTCCAATTCAGGTAAGACATAACTTCCATTTGGTTTCCAGTTGGGCAAACCCCATTGGCTGTGGTCTCTATCCTGGTCATGACACTTCATCAAGAGACACCCAACAGGAAACCCAATTGGACAAACAATAATTCCATCTTGCTTGAGTTCAATTTCAGTCTGTTCTCTCCCAGTCCAGATCTTCAGCGTCTACACATTAAAACCAGAGGTGGGTTTCAGCAGATTCTGACCAGTTCTGGAGGACCGGTAGTGGAAATTTTGAGTAGTTTGGAGAACCGGTAAATACCACCTCTGACTGGCCCCGCCCCCATCTATTCTCTGCCTCCCGAGTCCCAGCTGATCAGGAGGAAATGGGGATTTTGCAGTAACCTTCCCCTGGAGTGGGTGGGAATGGACATTTTACAGTATCCTTCCCCTGTCACGCCCACCAAGCCATGCCACGCCCACAGAACCAATAGTAAAAAAAAAAATGAATCCCACCACTGATTAGAACATGACTTCAGTGGCATCATCGTCATCTGGCCTTGGGAAAGGTAAAGGTGAATATCTTTATCACTTTATATGAGCCAGGGTGGTGCAGTGGTTAAAGTGCAGTACTGCAGGATCCTTCCACTGACTGCCGACTGCCTGCAATTTGGTAGATCGAATCTCACCAGGCTCAAGGTTGACTCAGCCTTCCATCCTTCCGAGGTGGGTAAAATGAGGACCCAGATTGTTGGGGGGCAATATGCTGACCCTGTAAATTGCTTAGAGAAGTCTGTGAAGTACTGTAAAGCAGTATATAAGTCTAAGTGCTATTGCTAACTTCACCTAATGATAAGACTCAAAACCAAACCATCTGATGGCTTCTCCCAGGAGCATTATGTCAATGTTAAATAAATAGCTGAGGAAATTGGAAAGGGGCTCTCCCTCTTTCTTTCTCTCTCCTTTTCAAAAGTACAACTCTGAAGGATGCAACAAACAAGGAGACATCAACAAATAGTTATGCACAAAATAATGAAAACAATAGTTTGAATGTACCGAAGCTGATTTTTCCAAGAGGCAACCGGGATATTCTGGTTTTTCTTTGAAGATGTTTCGCTTCTCATCCAAGAAGTTTCTTCAGCTTTGACTGGATGGTGGGGAATGGAAGGATCCAGTCTTGGATACAGTTTAGAGCTGAAGAAGCTTCTTGGATGAGAAGTGAAACGTCTTCAAAGAAAAAAACAGAAAGTCTAGTTGCCTCTAGAAAAAGCACCTTTGGAACAACCGTGACCTGGATGACTGAGAATCTCCATAGACAACAGTTTAAATGTTTTTCTATTGTCCTGGTTATCTCCTCTTTCTCTGCCAGGGATGATAGAGAGTTCAGTTGGTACTTTTCATGGAGTCTTACCTTGAACCATAGTTTCCCATCAGATAATGAAGACTAGGTAAAGATAAAGGTTCCCCTTGCATGTATGTGTTAGTCATTCCCGACTCTAGGGGGCGGTGCTCATCTCCGTTTCAAAGCCGAAGACACAGCGCTGTCCAAAGACGTCTCAGTGGTCATGTGACCAGCATGACTAAATGCCAAAGGCGCACAGAACGCTGTTACCTGCCCACCAAAGGTGGTCCCTATTTTTCTACTTGCATTTTTTACGTGCTTTCGAACTGCTAGGTTGGCAGAAGCTGGGACAAGTAACAGGAGGTCACCCCATTACGCGGCACTAGGGATTTGAACCGCTGAACTGCTGACCTTTCTGATCGACAAGCTCAGCATCTTTAGCCACTGAGCCACCATGTCCCTAGTGAGCCTAAAGAAGACTAGGAAACCGGAATTCTCACATGGTGTTTTTAGTCAGTAAAATATGAGATAGGTTCCAGAATCACAGAAACTGAAAATGGGTATATTGTATTCCCCATTTCCATCAGTGAGTATATTAAAGTGACTTTTCCTTGATACCGTTGATCCTCTTCCTAACTTTCTCTTGTTTTAGGGGAAGTGGCTACCTGTTTAGGACAGGAGTCTTCAAACTTGGCAAACTTGTGGACTACAACTCCCAGAATTCCTCAGCCAGTTTTTCTGGGAGTTGAAGTTCACAAGTCTTAAAGTTGCCAAGTTTGAGGCCCTCTGGTATAGGAGATATAAATGGAAAGTCCATCTGTTCTTGTTTTACAGCGTCTTGAAAACACCCGTTCTTGTTTTCAGGCTAAGCTACTTCCATTACAACTAGCCATAAAAACCAAGATTTCTACAGTAATCATCTGTAACATCTTGTTAAATTAAAAAGGAACCTTTACACCAAAGTGATTTTAGATGGTCTCCACTGCTCAAATTACCAGCAGCCAAGAGACTGACTTTAAGGTTACCTTGTGCTCAAGGAATTCCTTGTTTTAGGGTCCTTCCATAAAAGACGGAAGTGCCACAGGATGAAAATCCTAGAGCAGGGGCGTCAAACTGGATTTCTTCAAGGGCTGGATTAGCATTGTAGTTGTCCTCTGTGGGCCAGGGAGAGGGGAGATGGGATGGACGCCTCCTGCAGCAGTCTGCCAGCCAAAAATGAGCCTCCTGCAGCACTCTGCAGGCCGAAAATGGGCCACGGGGAGGCCCACACAAGGGACCTTCATGGCCTCCTGAAGCACTTTGCCGGCTGGTGGCCCATTTTCGGCCTCCACAGCCTCCTGTAGCACTCTGCTGTCCAAAAACAGGCCATGGGGCCACACGAGTCCACCCTCCCCATGGCCCGTTTTCAGCTGGCAGAGTGCTGCAGGAGGCCGTGAAGGCTGAAAACGGGCTGGCAGAGGCACCACAGAGGCCGGTCTTTCGATATTTCCAGGCTGGCCCCACGGGCTAGATCTAAGCACCCTGCAGGCCGGATCCAGCCTGCAGGCCTTGGGTTTGACACTCCTGTCCTAGAGGAAGACCCGTCAGGCAACAGTGCACTATAAAATAATATGCACATAAAGGAACCTTCAATTTAAAACCAAACTTCAAAATCAAATCTATGGAGATTCTCCATAGGTTCATTGTCATGGTCATGGTTGTCCCAAAGATGCTTTTCAAAAGGCAACTGGACTCTTTTTGGGTTTTTTTTCCTTGAAAACATTTTGTTTCTCATCCCAGAAACTTCTTCAGTTCAGAAGAACTGAAAAAAAAACGACAGAAGCTAACATTATACAATTATCTTTACTTGCCTAAGACATGTTAAGGGAACTGATGGAGAACTATTTTCTATGATCAGGTCACCTCCAAATGAGATGTAGTTCTCATCATACCAAACTAATAGCTGAAGCTCTAAGAATTTAAGAATTCAACACCTGGAGGAACCATGCTGGGAATGATATTGTTAGTCCTCTATGAAATGGGAATATTGAAGATGGAAGCAACTGGGGGAAAAAGTCCTATTTATTGCAAGGGAAAAGCTTTCCTACAGTGCACTGATCCTGAACAAATATGAGTTTCAAAGATTTAGCAAGGATCTTGAAGTAAACCAAGAAGCCATTTCATTGTTTAAAAACAAAATATTTACACAGTACTTTTTACCCTATGGAGGAAAAAAAAAACTGAACTTGGCTTGTTTGCCATATCAAAAAAAAAAAAAAATCATTTCCCAAGAACTGAAGATAAAAACAGACATGGGGTGAGGATCTTCATAAAAATGCCCAGTGCTAAAATATTATGTTATAATTTATGCAAGCTAATACTGTGTTTCCCCCAAAATAACACCTATCCCAAAAATAAGCCCTACCATGTTTGTGTGTGTGTGTGTGCCCAATATAAGCCCTATCCCCAAAATAAAGCCTTCTTAATTGCCTGCGCAGCCACCTGGCTGCCGTTTCCATCTGCTTGCTTGTGGTGTCATTGTCGCGAGACCTCCTGCCCCGCCATGAGGAAGCAGAAGAAGAGGGCCTCCCATGTACTCTTAAAGTACATGGAAAAAACCAAGACATTCCCCAAAGAGCCCAGAGCCTGTAGTACAGTGGACTAAAGCACTGTTATTAACATCTGCTGCTTGCAATTACTGCAAGTTCAAATCTCACCAGGCTCAAGGTTGACTCAGCCTTCCATCCTTTCTAAGGTAGGTAAATTGAGGACCCAGATTGTGGAGGCAATAAGCTGACTTTGTATAAATATACAAAAAGTATGAAGGCTATTGCTTAACGCACTGTAAGCCGCCCTGTGTCTCCGGAGAAGGGCGGCATATAAATTAAAGCCAAAAAAAAAAAAAAAAAGCCCTAGTACTTATTTTAGAGCCCAAAAGAAAATAAGACTGGGTCTTATTTTCGGGAAAACATGATATTTATATCTGACTAATTCAGAGACTATTCTTTTACTAATTTTTCAGTGCATTATGTAGATGTTAGACTCCTAATCACCAAAGGGAAAGAGGTTTGAGTGAAAACTATAATTTTGTACTATACGCAAGAATCAGAAATATTAGAAGGGGAATGTACTTAGAGGCCATCTACTCCAACCCCCTGCTCAGCACAGTATCTACTAATGGCTATCCAGCCTCTGCGTGATTATGTCCAGTGAAGAGAAAGAAACCAATTCATGCCTATTTCCTTAGTGGACAATGCTGAAGTGCCAAATCTTAACATCGGTATAAGCAATTCAAGGATTGGGGGGAACCAAATATCAGAAACTGGTCATCAAAAGTCTGTTAAGTCACAGAGATAAAGTCATATTTAATATCTCCTCCAGAGCCTTTCCATAAATAGCAACCAAAGTTTAGCCTTTAATAAGGGAGAAAGGGAAATTATAAAGTACAAGAGGAAATATCTCATTAGAATTCTAGTAAGGAGACTCCAACTAACATAATAGGGTAGGTACTGCCCTGAATAACAGAAGTGGCCAAGAACAATTATTCACTGGGATAATGAACGCAACCCTGACCTCCTTCCCATTCTAAGCAGTTTGGCAATTGTGCCACTGGGACACTCCTAAAACCACAGACTGCAGAGTAGATTCAGTGGTATAGAAAAACCACACGACACAAACGTCTCTCCTCAAGCAATCTGTTGTCACCAATAACTGTTAGGTCCTGAGCTCACTGCTATCTTTGCAAACATTACGGTTGGTCCTAAGTCTATACAGTATACCAATCATTATTATCTTTTTTTAATGAGCCCATAATCCCTTGCGAGGTGGAGTCTGGGCAACTGAATGGAACTGAGTGTTTATTGGCCGCAGGGTGGATTTGATTTAAATCAAGTTGATTTAAATCACAATTTAAATCATGATTTAAATCACTAGTAAAAAGGCTTGATTTAAATCAACTCGATTTAAATCATAATTTTTAAAGAGCAGCTGACATCTCTTTTCTGGCAGCGGCTCCTCCTCTGTCCCGCTGTTGACTCACCAACAGTCCCAATATTGCAGAATATACAGCCTCATGCTACATAACAAAAGTCCATTTCATGCTGATTAAACTAAATTATTAATGTATCTTAAATAGAAAACTATCTTTATATAGATTTTTACTCCCAAAGCATTTTATTAAAATAAATTTGATAAAAATCAAAAAAATCCGATTTAAATAAAAAAAATCTGATTTTTTTTTGATTTTTTTTAAAAAAATCATTGATTTTTATCCACCCTGATTGGCCGGATGCCCTTTCTGTCACCAATGTGGAGCTTTGTTTAGCAGATACATTCTCATTGCTACAGGTAAAGGTAAAGGTTCCCCTCGGACATATCTGCTAGTTGTTCCTGACTCTAGGGGCCAGTTCTCATCTCTGTTTCAAAGACAAAGAGCCAGCCCTGTCCGAAGACATCTCCATGGTCATGTGGCCAACATGACTAAACGCCAAAGGTGCATGGAACGCTGTTACCTTCCCACCAAAAGTGGTCCCTATTTTTCTACTTGCATTTTTTACGTGCTTTCAAATAGCTAGGTTGGCAGAAGCTGGGACAAGTCATGGGAGCTCACCCCATTAGGCGGCACTAGGGATTCAAAGTGCTGAACTGCTGACCTTTCAATCGACAAGCTCAGCATCTTAGCCACTGAGCCACCGCATACCTTCTCATTGTTATATAGTATACCAATAAAGGAGAATATTTGTAGCTCAGGGTTGAAATGAGGGAGTCCTTGGTGCTCTCTCTTGCTTTTCCTGTGGATGTTTCATTACCCAAACTAGGGAACATCATCTGTGCTAAAGACTAGCCCTGATGATGTTACCTAGATTAGGAATGAAACATCTGCAAGAAAACCACCAAGCTCAAAGAGCATTACCACCCCTCTGAATGGTGTTGCTAATCCATTTTACACACTTATAACAGATTAACAGAGTTGGAAGGGACCTTATAGGTCATCTAGTCCAACCCCCTGCTCAAACAGGAGACCCTATACCATCTCTGAAAAATGGCAGTCCAATATTTCCTTGAAAGCCTCAAGTGATGAAGCTCCCACAACTTCCGAAGGCAACTTCTGTTCCATTGGTTGTTTGCTCTCACTGTCACAAAGTTCCTCCTCATTTCTAGGTTGAATCTCTCCTTGGTCAGTTTCCATCCATTATTCCTTGTCTGGCCTTCGAGTGCTTTGGAAAACAACTTGACTCCTTTCTCTCTGTGGCAGCCCCTCAAATATTGGAAGTCTGCCCTGGTCCTTCTCTTCACTAGACTAGCCATGCCCAGTTCCCAACTTCAAACCCATGATCCCCACTGAAGAGTTAGACGTTACTCTTCATCAGCGTAGGAAGTGACCCCCCCCCCACAACCTGAGGCTTGGTAAGAGCTTCCCATCATCCCCATTGCTTGATCAAGCCATTGACTGTGCCTGTTTATGGTCATCATTTACGAGCTTTACCCTGACTTTCCCAGAATCCTGGCCTTCAATATTGTATTTGCTTTGATGCAGAAGCTATCATCTTGGTAATGTTGTGTATTTCCACTAAAATAGCAAACTGGGATCTCTTTAAGAACCCATGAGCCACCCTTGATTTTGACTGTGCTCGGATGTTCAGTTGAAGCTCAGCACACAACAGCTGCTTCGGTTTTTCTAGTTAACGGTTCTGGCCCCCATCAGATCCCTGGGCTACATCAACAAGCATACGCTGTCGGAGTAAAACTACCCACCAGGGTAGATCTGCGCATAATTTTTTTTTTCCCCAGTCATTGCTCCACACCGGCATTGTCACCTTGTTTTAACCAAACTGAACTATGCTTTGACATTGCACTAAACATTTCCTAATTATACGGTGACCCTTTTTGTACAATAGAATCCTATTAGCGTTCACATTAATCTGCGATTCCTTGGATGCTAATTTATTTCTTGTTTGGCCTGGAATTTTAATAGCCGCACCAGGAGATGTCAAAAACTGCATAAGCTTTTATTGCAATGTTTTCGGAGCCAGAGAAAGCAATCTATAGATCTCTGCCAAAGGTATCAGGCAGCCAATCTCCTCTCTGGTCTCTAGGGATGTTGCTTAAGTCTATTCTGTCAAAGTATTTTGAATGAAAGTATTTATCTGAAAGGCATACAGGTAGTCCTCAACGTACAGTCACAATGGAGCCCAAATTTATGTTGCTAAGTAAGAAATTTGTTAAAGCAATAGCAATAGCACTTAGACTTATATATCGCTTCACAGTGCTTTTTACAGCCCTCTCTAAGCAGTTTACAGAGTCAGCCCTATTGCCCCCAACAATTTGGGTCCTCATTTTACCCACCTCAGAAGGCTGAGTCAACCTTGAGCCTGCTGAGATTTGAACTGCCAAATTGCAGTCACCTGGCAGTCAGCAGAAGTAGCCTGCAGTACTGCACTCTAACCACTGCGCCACTCACATTTATGAGTTATGCCCCATTGTATGACTGTTCTTGCCACCTTTGTTAAGTGAATCACTGCCTTTGTTACGTTGTTCAGTGAATCTGGCTTCCCCACTGACTTTGCTTGTTGCAAAAAGGGATCACATGACACTCCAAAAGTCGTAAGTATGAACCAGTTGTCAAGCACCCGAATGTAAATCACATGATCGTGGGGATGCTGCAATGATCATAAGTGTGAAAAACAGTCATAAGTCACTTTTTTCAGTACTTTTGTAACTTTGAACAGTCACTAAAGGAACTGTTGTTAGTCGAAGACTACCTGTACTTTGGGAGAAAAAAATTAATGTGTCAGGGTATGTAGATTTAATAGCTGTAAGTTGATGGAAGGTTGTAAGCGGAAGCAACTGAAAGCTGATGCAATGGGAATGAGGCAGCAGGGTTACTGTCACTTTAAGAAGCTGGGTAAGAAGCTGTCTATGTAAGGGAAGCCATTAGAGGGCGTTTCCCTTCTCCTCATGATCTCTCTCATTGTGCATCTCATTGCCAAAATTATTTAAATTAAATTAAATTATTTAATAATTTTAATTATTTTTATATTGATGTCTGTCTTTGTGCTTTTAATAGGCTGTATACCGCCCTGAGTCCTTCGGGAGAAGGGCGGTATAGAAATAAAATTATTATTATTATTATTATTATTATTGTTGTTGTTGTTGTTGTTGTTGTTGTTTGTTGTTGTAGTAGTAGTAGTAGTAGTAGTAGTAGTTGTTGTTGTTATTATTATTATTATTATTATTATTATTATTATTATTATTATTATTATTACTTCCCTTGTGTCAGTAGCTGTATGATAAGCAGGGGTGAAATGCTCCAGGATTGGACCAGATCGCCTGATCCGGTAGCGATTTTTCCCTGTGGTTCAGCGATCTGGTAGCAATCGCCGCCTGGGTGTCCTTACTTCCTGGTTTTAACCAGGAAGTAATGTTTTTTTTTATCTTCTGTGCATGCGCAGAAGGTTTTGCGCATGTGCAGAAGATGTGTGTGCGCGTATGGCGCGTGCGCTTCTGAATCGGTAAGGAAGGTAAGTAGATTTCACCCCTGATGATAAGGTATTTAACCACGTATAAGTCTGTATATATTTAGCTGTATATAAACCACTGTTATTTATCTAAAGGCTCTGGGTGCTGGGTGCTGTGTTTTTGCTCCTGGGTTTATCTCGTAATATTAGTTACGCTGCCTAAACTCTGACATAATGGGTGTATTAAATTATTTTATTTTGTTTATCTTTTCAGAAATGTTGGATCTGGTTCTTTTATTATTATTATTATTAAAATTACTTATTGGAATCATTACATGAAATGATCCCCCACCTTCAATTCCACCCCACTAATATTCCAATTAATAAAGATTTTCTCTTATAAAGAATAACCCAATTCACAGCAAAACTAGGACAGACCCGTCATGAATTCTTCATAAGAATTTTTTTTAAAAAATAACTCTTTTGTAGCCATCTATTAATTTAATTTCATTCCTCACTCTTTCAAAATGCCACTAAGTTGGGTGTGAGAAAACAGAACAGAACTGAAGAGCCAACAAAGCTTTTATGTACGCCAAAACAGATAATTGGTCTGGCTTATTTATAACTGTCCACTGTGAATGGCGGACAACTCTAGAAAATATGCAGCACTGTCTTTTTCTATCTGTTTGCCTATGAAGATTCTCAGTCATCCAGGTCATGGTTGTCCCAAAGGTGCTTTTTCAGGAGGCAACTGGACTTTTCTTGCTTTTTCTTTGAAGACGGTTTCGCTTCTCATCCAAGAAGCTTCTTCAGCTCTGACTGGATGGTAGGGAATGGAAGGATTTATATTCCTTGCAGACAGCTGGGGAGGCAAAACAAAAAGGATGCAAATGACCTGCTGTCTGCAAGGAATATAACTCTTTCCATTCCTCACCATCCAGTCAGAACTGAAGAAGCTTCTTGGATGAGAAGCGAAATGTCTTCTCATCCAAGTTTTTTCTTTTAAATGGCTCTGACGATCCAAGCTGATTTGCCTGCTAACCGGTAGCAAAAATCCCCCTTACCCCCAGCCTCCAGCTTGCTTATCTTAGCTGCTGGTCGCAACGCCTGCCTTGCTTCGCTTGCTGTAATACCTGCAATCCATTGCATCAGCAAGCAACTGATTCTCCTTGCCTGCAATCAAGCTCATCGGTGAGCAGCTCTATCTGCCTTCCTGCCTGCCTTGTACCTTCTATTGCAGGGGTCTCCAACCTTGGCACCTTTAAGACTTGTGGACTTCAACTCCCAGCAAAGCTGGCTGAGGAATTCTGGGAGTTGAAGTCCACAAGTCTTAAAGTTGCCAAGGTTGGAGACCCCTGTTCTATTGGGTAAGTTTTCTTCCTCTTTGGGAGCTTTAAAAAAATAGTTAATTGGGGTTTTTTTTAGTTGTTCTTTTTTTAGACCTAGCCACTTAAAGTTTAGGAAGTTTTAAATTTAGCTGCTTTTATATAAAAATAAAAATAAATTAAAATAAAATAATATTTGTGCAGCTTTCTGAGATTTAGTGTGTTTCTGTAGTGTTTCACTCTAACTACACAAACACACAAAATCTCACAAAGCTGTATGTGGAATTTTGTGTGTGTGAAGTGTGAAAGTTGTTTTTTGGGGCTTTTTATGGCTGTGTGAGGTTCCTGCTTGTTGCAGGGGCCATTTTGGGTCTAGCACAGCTGCTTTTACATTGTGGGTGAACCAGTTGTGTTGGGTTTGGTTGTGTCTGTGTAAAGTGTGAAAGTTGGTTTTTTGGGGGGCTTTTTGTGGCTGTGTGAGGTTCTTGCTTGTTGCAGGGGCCATTTTGGGTCTAGCACAGCTGCTTTTACATTGTGGGTAAGCCAGTTGTGTTGTGTTGTGTTTTGTAGGTTAAAAAAGGGCAAAGAAGTGACATTGACTTGGCCACGCCCACACAGTCACCTTACCACCAAGCCACGCCCACTAATTAAGCCACGCCCACAGAACCGGTAGCAAAAAAAATTAGATTTCACCCCTGGTTGAGACTCTAGAAAAAGTGCAGAGAAGAGCAACCAGGATGATTAGGGGACTGGAGACTAAAACATATGAAGAACGGTTACAGGAACTGGGCATGGCTAGTCTAGAGAAGAGAAGGACCAGGGGAGACATGATAGCAGTGTTCCAATATTTGAGGGGCTGCCACAGAGAGGAGGGGGTCAAGCTATTTTCCAAGGCATCCGAAGGCCCGAAGACAAGGAATAATGGATGGAAACTGACCAAGGAGAGATTCAACTTAGAAATGAGGAGGAACTTTCTGACAGTAAGAACAATCAACCAATGGAACAGAAGTTGCCTTCGGAAGTTGTGGGAGCTTCATCACTTGAGACTTTCAAGAAAAGATTGGACTGCCATTTGTCAGAAATGGTGTAGGGGACTCCTGCTTAGCTGGGGGGTTGGACTAGATGACCTATAAGGTCCCTTCCAACTCTGTTAATCAGTAAAATATGATGGTTGCAATGTCCCGAGGTCATGTGATCATCTTTTGTGACCTTCTGATCAGCAAAGTCAATGTGGAAGCCAGCTTCACTTAACAACCGTGTCACTAACTTAACAACTGCAGTGATGTCACCATTGTGGCAAGAAAGGTCATAAAATGGGGCAAAACTCGCTTAACAACTTTCCCATTGAGCAACAGAAATTTCGGGCTCTATTGTGGTCGTAGGTTGTGGACTATCTGTACAAGATATGAATAGGTGTTTATCCAGAGTTTTAGTCATCTCTCAAAATCACCTGCCAATCTGAAACCCAGTGCCAGGACTTGGGAAAGGTGCCAACATTGGAGAAAGTAAAGATAGAAATTGCAGAGAGATCATTTCTTGCCTTTTTGAAGTTGTCACAAGCTGACTGCAGTCTGATTATATAGAACACTAGAGGCCAAGCATTGAATGATGGCAGGGACAGGGTAAATACTAAAGGACAGGGTTTTTCTTTTTTCCCTCCCCAAATAATTTTTCTTTTAAATTAGAGGGTCATCCTACATAAACTGGCAGCATAGTAATGGAGACAGGCAAGTTCCATTGCAGGTTTGTTTGAGTAGTCTTGTTAAGATCATTTCAAAACCAGAACCTTCTATCTTTGGAGAAATGCAGCAATTAAAAAAAAATTAAAGGAACCAATGCAATGAATATAAATTTTGATAGCAAATGTTCAAGACTCCATAGAGAAGAGGGGATACTCAAGGCTTGGGAAGCAAGGGGTTCAATTCTGCTCTGTGTTGGATGGCATGGCATGGCATGGCATAGCAAGAATAGGATAGGATAGGATAGGATAGGATAGGATAGGATAGGATAGGATAGGATAGGATAGGATAGGATAGGATAGGATAGGATAGAATAGAATAGAATAGAATAGAATAGAATAGAATAGAATAACAGAGTTGGAAGGGACACTGGAGGTCTTCTAGTCCAAACCCCTGCTCAGAATAGAACGGAACAGAACGGAACGGAACGGAACGGAACGGAACAGAACGGAACGGAACGGAACGGAACGGAACAGAACAGAACAGAACAGAACAGAACAAAATAAAATAAAATAAACAAGAGTTGGAAGGGACCTTGGAGGTTTTCTAGTCCAAACCCCTGCTCAGAACGGAACAGAATGGAACAGAGTAGAGTAGAGTAGAGTAGAGTAGAGTAGAGTAGAGTAGAGTAGAGTAGAGTAGAGTAGAGTAGAGTAGAGTAGAGTAGAGTAGAACAGAACAGAACAGAACAGAACAGAACAGCTTTACTGGACACACAAGGAATTTGTGTGGAGGCAAGCAGGAAACCTTATACCATTTAAGACAAATGGTTGTCCAATCTCTTCTTAAAAACTTCCAGTGTTGGAGCATTCACAACTTCTGGAGGCAAGTTGTTCCATTTATTTATTGTTCACAATGTCAGGAAATTTCTCCTTAGTTCTAGGTTGCTTCTCTCCTTGATTAGTTTCCATCCATTGCTTCCTGTCCTGCCTTCAGGTGCTTTGGAGAATAGCTTGACTCCCTCTTCTTTGTGGCAGCCCCTGAGATGCTGGAACACTGCTACATTACATTTGGTCATACAGGCCAGACCATACAAGCATGATTATATTTGACTCCTAAACTCCTGAGATATTGGAACACTGCTATCATGTCTCCCCTATTCCTTCTTTTCATTAAACTAGACGTACTCTGTTCCTGCAACCGTTCTTCATATGTTTTATTCTGCAGTCCCCTAATCATCTTTGTTGCTCTCCTCTGCACTCTTTCTAGAGTCTCAACATCTTTTTTACATCGTGGTGACCAAAACTGGATTCAGTATTCCAAGCGTAGCCTTATCAAGGCCTTATAAAGTGGTATTAACACTTCACGTGATCTTGATTCTATCCCTCTGTTTATGCAACCTAGAATTGTGTTGGCGTTTTTGGCAAGTGCGATTCACTGCTGGCTCAAACTTAAGTGATTATCCACTAGTCTCTGAACTCTTGAAATTGGCAAATTTGATCTACCTCTGTATGTGGTGTACTTATGAGGATAACATGGAAGAGCAAGACCTGCATAATTCTTATTCTTTCTTGAAAAAAAAAGCAGGATGTCACCATAATAAAACAAACATAAGAAAACCCCAAAATCCCTGAACTAGGATGCTCCCATTCATCTTTTTACAGCATGGCAAAGAGGAACAAGAGTCCTGAATTTTCATGACCTACTGAAGGTCCTATTACAAGACCTAAAGCTCCAATTTGTAAGATTCTAGAGAGACAAATGGGAAAAGAAGAGGTGAAAAGAATCAAACCATGGATGGATAAAGTGAATATCAAGGATGATTGCCCCAAATATTGAACATCTCTAATCCTTAAAATCAAATAATCCCTCCTCCTCACTCGGTTGCTAAACTGAAGGCAATAAGTTTTGTGCCTAGAAGGCATGTAATAGTATCTGAGTCTCACAGGATATAGGGAAAACAACAGAAACCAAAATACCAACCTCAAAAAAAGAGAGAGAGAGAGAGAGAGAGAGAGAGAGAGAGAGAGAGAGAGAGAGAGAGAGAGAGAGAGAGAGAGAGAGAGAGAGAGAGAGAGAGAGAGAGAGAGAGAGAGGGGGGGGGGGAATATGTACAGCAGCATCAGTTACATTTGCAAGGACAACATAATATGTTTCAGCAACACTTTCCGACATTTCTAATGAGCATTTACAGCTAAGACTAGGGATGACATGATAGCAGTCTTCCAATATCTCAGGGGCTACCACAAAGAAGAGGAAGTCAAGCTATTCTACAAAGCACCAGAAGACAAGATGAGAAGCAATGGATGGAAACTAATCAAGGAGAGAACCAGGGGGTGGGCTGCTGGGGGTTCGCAAGGGTTCGGGAGAACCTCTAGCTAAGATTCTGTGCAGTTCGGAGAACCCCCAAATCCCACTCCTGGCTGGCCCCGCCCATCCTGCCCCATCCCTCCCATGAGTCCCCTCGTGGCCCATTTTCGATGCAGGTCAATGAAGAGCCTGGATAACTCAACAGACTGAGCACTGTAATTTAACACCAGCTGTCTGCAATTAAAGTAAGATCGAATCTCGCCAGGCTCAAGGTTGACTCAGCCTTCCATCCTTTCTAAGGTAGGTAAATTGAGGACCCAGTTTGTGGGGGCAATAAGCTGACTTTGTATAAATATACAAAAGTATGAAGGCTATTGCTTAACGCATTGTAAGCCGCCCTGAATCTCCGGAGAAGGGCGGCATATAAATCAAATTTAAAAAAAAAAAAGGGTGCACCCGGAGGCTCGGGGAGGGTGAAAAACAGGCCTACTTGAAGTTCGTTTCCGGCCTTCAGAGGGCCTCAGGAGCCTCCCCCCCCCATATATATATATAGGGTAAGATCTGCTCCACCACCCCCACCCCTATCCTTCTGCAAAAGCCTAAAATCCTGGCTCTGCCACTTGGCCAGTTGACCAAGTGGGGAAGTTCCACACTGAAGGCCACTGGATCGGTGGCCATCCATCTTTTTGGTTATCGTATTGCTGTATTATTCTCATTTTGTTCCGTTATCACCAGAGCTCTCTGTCCAGAAGAATTCAGTCCTAGGAAGAGCTAAGATCCTGCGCAGAACTCTCAAACTCCCAGGCCTCTGGTAGAGAACTCCAGATTGAGAATGGTACATACCACCCAGAGGGGTGACAAGGGAGTTTTATATATTCCTTGATTCCAGTGCACGAAGCCTCAGATAAGAGATTTATTGTAGGAAAAACTGCTATGAAGTCATTAGGAAATTATTCCAGCGACAGCTGTGTGTCCAATAACACTCTATTTATACCACATTTGGTGCTGAAATGTATTATAAAAGGAACTGCCCTCAGCTCCTTCCATATGCCTGAGACTGGAAAAAGACACAGCTTCCTTAACAATTCAGGCAGGGTGCTTGGCCCAGACGCCACATATTCTAAGACTGGAATTGCCCAAATAAAAACTAGCAAAAAAGCACATTGATGTACTAACTAACCTGAGTCAGGGGTCCAGAGTATGGTGCCTCGGGGCAAAAGATGTGTTATATATTTTTATAGGTAGTCCTTAATTTAAAATCACAGTTGTGGCCAGCATTTCTGTTGCTAAGCGAGGCAGTTGTTAAATGAGTTGCACCTGATTTTATAACCTTTTTTTTTTTTTTGCCATGATGTCTGCACTAAAAGGAATCACATGGTTATTAAGTGATTGCAGCTTTTCCCCATTAACTTTGCTTGTCAGAAAAATGATAAATGGAAATTACCTGACTCCAAACCCTGCGACTGTCGTAAATGCATAGTGCCAAGCATGATCACAGGGACAATGCAACAGTCATAAAGGCGAAGTTTTGCTTGTAGGTTACATTTTTCAGTGCCATGGTAACTTTGAATGATTGCTAAATGAATGGTTGTAAATCAAGGATTACCTATACACAGAGAGAGAGAGAGATGTATATCATTTGGATGGATGGGATGGGATGGGATGGAGGGAAGGAGGGATGGATGGATGGCTGAATAGATGATAGATAGATAGGTAGGTAGATAGATAGATAGGTAGATAAAGGTAGGTAAGAAGGTAGATAGGTAGGTACATAGGTACATAGGTAAGTAGGTAGGTAGGTAGAGGTAGGTAGATAGATAGGTAGATAGATAGATAGATAGATAGATAGATAGATAGATAGATAGATAGATAGATGTAGGTAGGTAGGTAGATAGGTAGGTAGGTAGGTAGGTAGGTAGATAGATAGATAGATAGATAGATAGATAGATAGATAGATAGATAGATAGATAGATAGATAGATGTAGGTAGGTAGGTAGGTAGAGAGGTAGGTAGGTAAGTAGGTAGGCAGGCAGGCAGATAGATAGATAGATAGATTAATAGAAGTAGGTAGGTAGGTAGGTAGGTAGGTAGGTAGGCAGGCAGATATATAGATTGATTGATAGAGGTAGGTATGTAGGTAGGTAGGTAGGGTAGTCTTCAACTTACAACAGTTCACTTAATGACCTTCAACGTTACAATGACACTGAAAAAAGTTACTTATGATCACTTTTCACACTTATGACCACTGCAGCATCCCAGGCTCACATGATTTATATTTGGATATTTGACAACTGATACACATTTATGACTGTTGCAATGTCCTGGGGTCATGTGATCACCTTCTGCAACCTTTTAACAATGGGGAAACAAGATTCACTTAACAACCGTGTTACTAATTTAACAACCACAGTGATTCGATTAACCAATGTGGCAAGAACAGACGCAAAATGGGACAAGACTTATTTAACAAATTTCTAACTTAACAACTGTGGAGATGTGGGGGGGGAGAGAGAGATATTGGATGGGTGGGTGGGTGGGTGGGTGGATGGATGGAGAGAGAAAGAGATGATAGATAGATAGATAGATAGATAGATAGATAGATAGATAGATAGATAGATAGATAGATAATGTTGTTGTGAGTATTAGGATCACTGTGTGAGATAGGCAGCTATGTAAGTTCTTTAAGAGAATAAATGAATGAAATGTTACCTTTACAAGTAGCTCTGGACTTAACAACGATTTCTTTAGTGACCGTTCGTAGTTACAACAGCATTGAAAAAAGTGACTCGCAGTTGTGTTACACACAACCGTTGCAACATTTCCGCGGTCATGTGATTAAAATTCCCATTCTTGGCAACTGGCTCATATTTATGACGGTTGCCCGTTTATGACTTTCTAACAAACCAAGTCAATGGGGGAAGCCAGATTCATTTTACAACCAAGCTACTAATAACTGCAGTGATTACCAGCTATGGGGGGGGGAGGGGGGGAGATAGTGAAATGGGCCAAAGCTCATTTAACAACCGTCTGGCTTAGCAGCAGAAATGTTGGGCTCGATTGTGATTGTAAGTCGAGGACTACCTGTAGTCCTATTTAGCTCGGGAAGGAAACGATCTGGAAACTGCTCTTCGATAGTTGTCCTTTTGGGATTTATCCTGCATCTAACAGCACAGCAATTATTCCATTATGCAAGCTACAGAGCCTGTGCTTTTTCTTTTCTTTTTCTTTCTTTTTGCTTTCTCTGTTCAGAGTTTTTCCAAAGCTATCAAGTCTCTGGTGCTGCTCAGTTGGTTTTTGCTCTCAAAACCCTCCAGGCGATCATGGCACTGATATGTATGATAAATGCGCAAAAGCTCAAGTCAACTTGGATAAGACGGCGCAGCATCTCAGCCAACCGTTCAGCACTCAAGTTGTCATACGGATGAAATAACGGATCACGTTCCTAATACCCACCCACCCACCCCCACCCCACGTTCCAGTTACGATTATTATGGGGAGAATGGATTCATAATGAGCGAGGCTCCCCTTTTTCATTACAAAAAGATGTCCTCTTGCAGACGTACGAGGAGTTTTAAGTGTCTCATATATCACACAGAAGAACACCGTGGAAAAAAAGGAGACGTGATAAACTGTCCTTCCTTTAAAAAATATCATCTGTCTGTCTGCCTGTCATCCATCCATCCATATCTATCTGTCTGTCTATCATCCATCTCTCTCTCTCAATCTCTCTCTCTCACACACACACACACACACACATATATATACACACACACGTATATATATACATATACATTAAGTGTTTTTCTATCAAGACACCTGGTCTACCCCAGCATGTGGGAGGGAGCATTCTGCTTCCCTTTCGCCTTTCAGCTCCAATCCAGGAGCCCTCAAGCAGTCGCATTCACGACAAACCATTTTATACCAAATTTATATTTTGCTGATAAAAGTCTCCCTTTATTTCTTTATCAGCAAAATATAAATTTGATACACACACACACACACACACACACACACACACACACACACACACACACATATATGTATTACTGTTTTAGCCAGGGTTTTTCCTACGTAAATCAAGATGTTTGTATAGCCATAGTTAAGTGACATCCCAAATCACTATTTTCTAGGCTTTATCAGACATTTAAGCAGCATTATGTTGTCTGCTGCAAGACTTAAGGGAGACTAGAATAGATTTATTTCTGCCTTATTTGGCTTCATCGGCTAGCCACACCCTCATTTTATGACTCCTCCTTGTAATGGTCAAATATTTATTTTGTTCATTTTTTCGTAGGTCTATATGTGTATTACTGTTTTAGCCAGGGTTTTTCCTACATAAATCAAGATGTTTGTATAGCCATAGTTAAGTGACATCCCAAATCACTATTTTCTAGGCCTTATCAGACATTTAAGCAGTATTATGTTGTCTGCTGCAAGACTTATGCACACATATATATACATATACAAACACAGACAGACAGACAGAGAGATAGATATACATATATACATATATATTTGTATATATCAGTGGTGGGTTGCTACTGGTTCGTCCTGGATTGGGCGAACTGGTAGCGGCAGTGGCAGGAAGCTCTGCCCACCCGCCTAGATGCTCAGAAGCATCGCACGAGTGCAAGTGTGCCCATGAGCAAACCGGTAGCGACAGATTTTGAAACCCACCCGATATATATGTTTGTGTGGATACGGCTGGAAGGGCCTATTACACGCGCAATGGCCAAATTGATTAATGGCATATAAAGGCAGAGATCTCTGTAATGGTAGTTGAATACTCTGACGATGTCAGCAGATGGCTGACGAAAGCTTAGTAAAATAAAATTTTAATTATTTTAACATTTTAAAATTTTAAGTTCTGGAGCTCACAGGATGTCTGCTTCTTTCTTTACTAATATACCTGGAACTCTGAAAGGCGAAAGGGATGCAGTATGCTCCCTCCCACATGCTGGGGTAGACCAGGTGTCTCGATAGAAAAATATGTGTGTGTGTGTGTGTGTGTGTATACACACATCCAAGGTCCCTTCCAACTCTGTCATTCTGTAATTCTCTGACTTAAGTTACACACACACACACACACACACACACACACACACACACACACACACACATATATATATTCGAAGACTCGAATAACCAAAGACCTACATATATATATATATATATATATATGCATATTCTTTCTAGCCAGGTTTTACCTATGTAAACTTAGTTGTTCTTCAGCCCTAGGTTCTGTGAAATCTCATTCACAAGTTCTTGGGCCCTTTTTCTGCTGACAAACTGCAACTCTGTGTTGCTTCCTGGGAGACCCAGATAGCTATTTCTACCTCTTAAGGCGTCCAATAGCTATCTGGGTCTCCCAGGAAGCAACACAGAGTTGCAGTTTGTCAGCAGAAAAAGGGCCCAAGAACTTGTGAATGAGATTTCACAGAACCTAGGGCTGAAGAACAACTAAGTTTACATAGGTAAAACCTGGCTCTCTCTATATATATATTCTTTTAATTCATAGGTTCAAATGTATAATACTTTTGTAGCCAGGGTTTTTTCCTATGTAGATCAAGTTGTTAAATGGCCATAGTGGGGTGATATCTCAAATCATCACTTTCAGGCTTGTCAGACATTTTGTGTTGTTTGTTCTGAAACTTATGGGAGACTGGGATAGCACTATTTCTGTCTTTTTGGACTTCATCGGCCAGAATGTCATAAGTCTCAGAACAAACAACACAGCAAGAAACAAAAAGCAAGAAACTTGTGAATGAGATTTCACAGAACCAGGGCTGTAGAACATCTTAGCTTACGTAGGTAAAACCTGGCTAGAAAGAATATGCACATAAAAGCCTACGAAAAAGAAAAAGACATATATATATATATATATATATATATATATATATACACACACACACATACACACACACACACACACACACACACACACACACACACACACTTGCTAGGATATTATGAAGAATAAATAAACTGGTAGGTAAACATACCTAAAACTAAGGATGCAGCCTGAATTTTGACACTCTGTATTCTTTGGTTAAGCTTAAAAATTTGTGTAATGAAGAAGTTGTATCTTTACTACAGTTAGAGAGAGGACTCACTACAATTTTTGACATTAATTTGTGGAATTAACATGACATGGAAAATGAAAATCATCATGAGAATGGCTCTAAGGAGCTATTTTTAGAATAATGTGGGAAGCAGGAAAAGAAAAGAACAAGGAAAGATCTCTGGAGCACCACAACATTGGTCTTTACAGATAAGACTTAACTGGCCTAGAAAGAGTGAAGAGAAGAGCAATCAAGATGATTAGGGGACTGGAGACTAAAACATACAAAGAACTGTTACAGGAACTGGGCATGGCTAGTCTAGTGAAGAGAAGGACCAGGGAAGACATGATAGCCGTCTTCCAATATTTGAGAGAGGAGGGGGTCAAGCTATTTTCCAAGGCACCCGAAGGCCAGACAAGGAATAACAGATGGAAACTGAACAAGGAGAGACATTTGAGGTGAAAGCAATCAACCAATGGAACAGAAGTTGCCTTCAGAAGTTGTAGGAGCTTCATCACTGGAAGCTTTAAAGAAGAGACTGGACTGCCATCTGTCAGAAATGGTGTAGGGTCTCTTGCTTGGGTGGGGGGTTGGACTAAATGACCTACAAGGTCCCTTCCCACTCTGTTAATCTGTTATCTGGCCTAGAATAAGCCACATTTTTGACTGCAAAAAATACAGGGTTTTTTTTCCCCCATAAGGCACTAAAAGAAAACCTGGGAAAGGCTGACTGGAAAGAGAGAGACAGAAGAAATTAAAGTTTGGCAACTTTGACCCTTATGGAGCTATTTCCATTTCAAAACCCAGGCAGCTGCTTATTTGTAAAACAAAGGAGACATCAACAATGCTTGACCTCATTTGCTTGGTTAACGATACCCAGAAATCTTTAATAAAACCCTTGGAGAAGAAGCAAAGAATTAAAAAGAAAGGGGTGGGAGAAAACCAAACCGCATTATTATAGCATCTTTGCTTGTTGTGCTGAGGCTACAATATATAAGCAGCCTTGGAGAATCCTTGCAATTTTGGGAGGTGGGAGTTGGGTTTTACCGATTAGATCAGAGGTGTCAAACTCACGGCCCGCAGCCCGCATCCGGCCTGCAGGGGGCTTAGATCTGACCCGTGGGGCTGCCCTGGAAATAGCGAAGGACTGGCCCAGGGTGCTTCTACCTGTGAAAATGGAGCTTGGGAGGGCTGTGTGTGCACCCCCCAGCTCTGTTTTTGCTGGCAGAGGGCTAGCAAAACAAAGTAAAAACAAAACAAAAGGAGAAATGTTTCCCCTTTTGCATTTGAACCTACTGGTTTAACAACCGGTTTGCTGAGCGCGCACAGTTTTATTTCTACTTGGAAACCGCATCTGGACTTTGTGCTTGTGACAAAAAAAAATATATGGAATTTTGACATTGGGGTTTTGCTGATTAAGTTAGTTTGTCGTTATAGAAATTTGTAAGATTTGTAATGTTGGTACAGTATAACGTTGAGTTGTTGTCCTGCACCAAGATTATTATTTTTTTATTTTGCTGCGCTGAAAAAAGGTGGCCTTTTTTTCCTTTCCCTTCTTTCCCTATATTTCTTTCTTTCTTTCCCTTTCCCATTTCTCTGCTCTCTTTATTTTTATTTGTATTTTATTCTATGATTATTTATTCATTTGTAACATTTCTTGACCGCCCATCTTTCCACAGAGTACCTCTGGGTGGCTTACAGGCGTAAAAAAAATGTATCTATACATCTATGTTAAAAGATAAATAAAGTCTAATTTTAATAAATAAATTAATCCTGATTTTTAAAAAAAAAAAAACAATTTAAGGAATTGTTTTTGGTGTATAAAGCCCTGTTTGATTGGTGCCCAGTTGCCTTTTCCAACCAGTACTAACTCTACTGATTAGATACTTGTAGAAGAAAAAACTACTACAAATCCCACTCATTGGAGGGGATGAGCCTTTCAAGCTGAAATGAGAGAAACACTGCTTTTCTATGGTAGCACTGACGAAGCTTCGAAACCCTAATCGTCTTTATCCAGAAGCATAATTTAACATTAGAGCTAAAGATGTCAGATTTGGAAAGATGCTGAATCAATTGAAAGTGTGTGGAAGGAGAGGGTCGGATATTGTGCCTCTGAGTAATAGACTCTTCAGCTAAGTTATGGTCCTGCTCAGTAGATTTATTACGTTATTATTAGGAACCATACCATACAGTGAGGCTAGGAAATCTGGACTGCTTCTGCATCTTCCCAATTCTGAATCACACTGTATAGCCCTGTTGGAAGAAATGCCCATCTGGGTTCAGTTCCAAGTGGGGAGAAAGACACTGGAAACATGGAGACTGCTTGAAAAGATGGTTTAATGGTGGACAGGACGACATGGTTTTGAGGTTCTGGGCAAAAAGGCACATGGAGTGGAGAAAGGAATATATTTATACACTCTCTTGGGCCCTGCTTTAGAATTTCCAATGTACAAGAAATTGTACATTGTATCCAGGGGTGGGTTTTAATTTTTTTTACTACTGGTTCTGTGGGCGTGGCTTATTTTGTGGGTGTGGCTTGGAGGTCATGTGACTAGGTGGGTGTGGCTAGCTGGTCAGAGTCATTTATGGAAGGTCCTCGCACTTACGACCAGTCCTCACACTTACGACCCAACTCATTTGTTTGCTTTTAACACTGATCAGCTGTAGGACAGCCCTTTGAAGCCCCGCGGCAAGAGTTTAAACAGTTTTTTCCCCTCTAGTCATCAGCTGGGACTCAGGAGGTAGCAATAGATTGGGGGTGGGACCAAATAAAAGGTAAGAATAACGTGGGTGGGTGGGGGGTGGGAGGGCGGGGGGGGGGAGAACCGGTTCGGTGACGTCATATCGTCACTGCTACCGGCTCGGCTGGACTGGAGTGAACCGGGAGGAACCCACCACTGATTGTATCCCATTGGCTGTCAGACTCCCAGGGGGTGGGGGTCTTAGCTAACATTGTAGGCTGTCTGTGTCCCAGGCTTGGTTGAGCCTTGCTGGGTGATGTAATCCTCCCAAGTCCCATGTGGTGAGATGGGTAGAGGGCTAATCGTCTTAATCCCATCACCCTGGAGCTGAAGGGAGGGGGCAAGGAGCTGCAGGAAGCTGCTTTGTCTTTAAAAACAGGTTCCTCCTTTTCTCATCCAGGAAAATATCCTGCCTCTTTAATATTTCCTAGAATATTTCATTCTTCTAGGAGGGGGGTGGGTGCTAACTTCCTACAGCCCAAAGGTGCTTTTGCAAAAGGCAACTGTACTTTGTTTTTCCTTGAAGATGTTCCTCATCCAAGAAGCTTCTTCAGTTCTGACTGAAGGGTGGAGGATGGAAGGATCTATATCCCTTGCAGTCACCTGGTCGCTAGCACTCTTTCTGTGAGTCGTTGAGGCCACTTAGAGGTTTATCTGTGCCCACTGAATAGTGCAAGTGGGTGTGGAGCCTTCTTGCAACTGCTGAAAGGACTGTGTTTAAACAGGAGATAGGTGATGTTATATTCCCGCCCCATCTGTTGAGAGAGGGCTGTTCAATCTTAATGTAAAATGTCTCTTTGACGCCTCTTTCATACTAGTGGTCCTCTCTGTCCAGAACAGGGACTTTGCTGTCTTCATGTGGACTTTGCCGTCTTCTTTCAGAACTGAAGAAGCTTCTTGGATGAGAAGCGAAACGTCTTCAGTCCCGTTGCCTTTTGAAAAAAGCACTTTTGGAACAACCATGACCTAGACGATTGAGAATCTCCATAAACATAATACATGTGTCTATTAGCACAACAGCTAATGTGCTTCTTAGAGCCTAAAATGGATGACAAGAAGCTAGACTTAATAACCAACTAGTGTTCTGCCCCAGCTACGGACCGCAAAGAACACAGCACACACAAAGTCTGTACAAAACTTAAAATAACTCAGTCTTTTCCAAACAAAGGCTGTTAAGAAAGTTTATTAACAACCTACAAGAAACCAAAGATAAAGTAATCACAATCTTACTAAAGTTGGCAGATAGCCCAGAAGCAATTTGCAGAGAATCCAGACGCGAAGGAGAATGAACTAAAGTTGCTCCCTACAATTTGCTTCAATTGGCATTCCTCCTTAAATAGGCTAAGGAAGTGGCCATATAGCCCCAAGACTTACTCTCAAGGAGACCTCCTCCTGAGGAGCCACTCCTGCCTTTTGGCAGCTCTGCGCGCCCGTGCATCGAGAAGAGGCTCCTCCTCTTCGTCCTCTTCACTTAAAGGAGCTTCTGGAGGTTCTGGAGGCCTTGGCTGAATCCCTACCTCTGGCACCACATCTTCTCCAGCCTCCTCATTGTCTGACTGGAGTGCCAGCTCCACAGGCTGCTGGCACAGCACCACACCACAGCTGTCGGAATCAGCTACAATCTGCACAGGCCGCTGATGGGCCACAACAACTAGAAAGTGAGAAACTGCTGGGTCATCATTGCCATGGAAACTTGGTTAAAGCATTCCTTCCTGGATACAGATATTAGCTTGGATGGGTTTTCAATATTTTGGCTTATTTTCTTTTGAGAAAGGGCAGCAGAATTTCATTTCTTATATCTATCTTATATTTTATCTTGTCCTTGTAACCCATCCATATTGCTCAGCTCTTAACATTTTCTAAGACAATGCTTGAATCGCTATATTATCCGTACACTGAGTTTTTGACTATTGATTAGACAAAGATTGTGCTGTGGGTAGTGCCCCATAAAACACAACCTTTATGGCAAAGTTGCCCTCAATTACTGGAAATTTCTCCCCCACTCATCATTCTATAACTAGGTCTCGGATGTGAAGAATAATATACCCTGGGCCTGTGGGCCAAAATGCATTTTGTGCATGTATCAGCATAATTTTTCTTGTAAGATAAAGGGGAAAAAATGCACCCAGAAAAATGTGGTGAGCCAAGTTAACACCCTAATGAGGATAGTATGCAAGATTCTGGACAATGAAGAATTGTGGGATAGAGCGAGAGACAATAGGAGGCTTCAGAAAACCAGCCCAGCTCTCTTTGAAAACCGCTTCCCTTCGTGCATAGTGAATGACAAGAGAGGGCAAGATTTTCCTGGGATAATGATCCATTGACCTGGAAATGCATGCTTTCGGAAAAGCAATGGGAATGGCGCACATTTAGCAAAGGCAGCAAAATGATTTGGCACGAAATACTGGGAGACCCAAGTTGATGTGGGTACCTGCCTCTTTTTCTAAACATCTCTTGTCCACAGAGGTTCTCTATGAGCACAAGGATTTTATATATATATATATATATATATATATATATATATATATATATATATATATATATATATATATATATATATATATATATATATAAATATATATATATATATATATATATATATATATATATACACACACACACACACACATACACACACTAGCTTATCTGGATAGGTAGACCCTGTGTTTAGCAGTACAAATGATTTATTCCAGGACTTCTCCACCAGCAATCAGCACACAGATTAACATAGATTAACTCCAAGGTTAACTTCAGACCAACAATCAAGTAAGCAATACCCCAATCAAGAAACTGCCAAAGAGCCATCAGTAAACAGCTCAACCAAAGTATTTCTAAGACACCCCCCACCAAACACTGATAGGCAACTCACCAGAATATAAACTGACAGCAAACATCACTCCTCACGAGCACTGATGATGTTACCTAGTTGGGTAACAAAATGTCTGCAAGAAAACATGCAAGCTCAGAGAGCACAAAGGACCCCTCATTACAACCCTGAGCTACGAATATTATGGAGTGGAGTGGAGTGGAGTGGAGTGGAGTGGAGTGGAGTGGAATGGAATGGAATGGAATAGAATAGAATAGAATAGAATAGAATAGAATAGAATAGAATAGAATAGAAGAGTTGGAAGGGACCTTAGAGGTCTTCTAGTCCAATCCCCTGCTCAGGCAGAAAACCTTATACCATTTCAGACAAATGGTTGTCCAATCTCTTCTTAAAAACTTCCAGTGTTAGGGCATTTGGTTATCTAATCTCTTCTTAAAAACCTCCAGTGTTGGAGCATTCACAACTTCTGGAGGCAAGTTGTTCCACTGATTAATTGTTCTTACTATCAGGAAATTTCTCCTTAGTTCTAGGTTGCTTCTCTCCTTCATTAATTTCCACCCATTCCTGCCCTCAGATGCTTTGGAGAATAGCTTGATCCCCTCTTCTTTGTGGCAGCCCCTGAGATATTGGAACACTGCTATCATGTCACCCCTAGTCCTTCTTGTCGTCAAACTAGACATACCCAATTCCAACAACCATTCTTTATGTTTTAGCCTCCAGTCCCTTTATTAGAGATTACTTAAGTTTTTATAGAGAAAAGATTCAGGTCTTTAATGGTACTGATATAAAATCCCAGAACCGTTAATAAAAGGCATGTTTCTTCCAGATGAAGTGCTTCAATCCATGTTGATGAAGATTCTCAGTCATCCAGGTAAAGGAGTCTGAAGGTTGAGTCATGGCAACTGGACCCATTTTTCTTGTTGGTTTGAGATGTTCCACTGCTCATCCAAAGCAACTTCAGCAGTTAGAACAATTAGGCAGAGTCTCGTTGGAATGTACCAACTCCTGCAACACCAACCTCAAGGGTTTCCTCTCCAAAGTGTGTTTCAATATATTGATGGAATATTCTCAGTCATCCAGGTAAAAGTGTCTGAATGTTGAGTCACTAACAACGATTATTTCTTATTAGCCTGAGATGTTTTGCTGCTCTCCGAGCTGGTTTAACCCTTAACCACAGACATACTATTTCGGTTAGGCTATTACAGACATGAGGTCATAATGACCTCAGTAACAAAAAGACATTCGATGTTTTCATGGTTGGATCTAAAAATCGATGTATAGAGCAGTAAAGCAAAAAAAATGTATTGATCTCTATCAAATCCACATCGCGCAAGTCACCTTTTTGTTTCTCCACCCTTGAACTCCAATCTTTCTTCTCTAATTGTTACATTGGTCCACTGAATGATGGCGCTAATAATTTATTTAGAAAATAATAATTTCCAAATCTCTAGGGGAGTAGGTGAATTTCTGAGATTTCTAGCTGCTGGTCGTAGTTGCACAACAATATTGTGACTATTCTGTTCTGGATCTATTGCTTCCAAAAGGTGCAGAAGACCATTTGAATTTGTTCTTGCCATATAAATTTTTGCATGATGTAGATTGTACCTGGTCATCAATTTCACTGGAAGCTTCATCATCGCCAATGTCAGAATCGGTGGCGGTGGCAGGTTCCTCATCGTCCATTACAAAATTTTCATCATAATCCGATTCCACTTCACTCAGATTCCTCTTTGCTTCTCCATACCATTTTAGAACAGTTTCTTCGAGGTTTGGATCACCAAATTGTACTCTTTTTGGCAGAAAACCTAGCCCCAGCATTATATATATATATAAAATGTTAATAAAGATCTGCAGTCAAAATGACCGAAACTCAAATTCAAATGCCGCTACAGAAAACACCAAGTAACTCACGCAAGCGCAATGCTACATACATTCTTATTGGTGGGAAAACAAAAGCTATTCGCAACAGGAATGGTCCATTTCTAAAAATAGGGATGTTCTGAACATTTTGGAAAACTGTTGCAGTCACTATGACTGCAGGTCTGTGATTATGGGTTAATCCATGTGCATCAGATGTCCATAAAGAGCTAAAGCAATTTCTTTCAATGGAAGAGAATATATGTAGTTCAGAGTTGAATTATATCACTGATGCATCAGTGATGAGGACACCTAGTTGAGTAATGCAAACAAAATACCACACCTCCAAAGTCTTCCCTAAGGTTTCAGCCCTTGTATTATCTGAATTCCAAACTGGATTGCTTCTCCTAGAATTGTAGCCAACATTATCACCTCTTCTTGAATGGACAGATGTCCCCTCACATAGCTGAAATTTGGATAGAGCAGAAGAGGAATTCCTCTTTCCCAAAAACCTGATTTTAAATCAATGGTTCCAGTCAAATTCTTTTAATTGGGGGTACCAGGCCAAGAGAATTTTAGAATATATCATGCTAGATTACAGACTCAACACCAGAACTGCTATTGTCATTTGTATTCACAATCAAAGACCAAAAACACTTAACCATGCTCATAAAAAGAGAATAAAGATCTGAGATAAGTACAACTGGATAGATGTTTGAATAATACATCAACAAAGCAGATGTAGTATTAAAGATTGATACTGGGCTAATCAAGAAGGGAAAGTTTATTATTATTATTATTTCAATCAAAGCAATGAAGCCAGGATTTGAGAGGAGTGTTTCAATATTTTTTAGCATCTTCGTGTTAACAGGGTGGAAATGTCATTTCACTGAAGGCCCTGATGATCCCTACTCTGTACATCTACAAGATAAGGCAGGAACAGTTAATACCACTGCTGTCACTTAAAGCAGAAAAGGAGTTTTGAACCATCCGTATTCCTGGAGAAAAAAGTGCAAGTGTTATTCCAAGTTCTTTGGGGATGAGCAGTTTCCATTAGGATATACAGATCTCTTTGATAGCATCTCTCCATTTTAAGGGGGCTCGATGGCTCAGCGGTTAAAGATGCAGAGCTGGAAAGTTGACAGCCCAGGTTCAAGACCTGACACTGTGCAATAAGGTGAGCACCCAATACTGGCCTCGGCTCCTGCCCACCTAGCAGTTTGAAAGCATGCAAAAGTGAGTAGATTAATAGGTACCACTTCTGTGGGAAGGTAACAGCGCATATAATCATGCCAGCCACATAACCATAGAAGTGTCTTCAGACAACACTGTACCCCTTGGCTAAGAAATGGAGATGAGAGCTATCTCCAAGAGTCAGAAATGACTGGACAAGGCCTTTAGGTTCACCTTTATAGAACACTTTGATAGCATCTCTCCATTTACAGATTTTCCCACCCCACCTCATTCACTGCCTTGCACAACAATTATTCCTTTGTCATTAGCAATGAAAGAGTTGTAGAAACACAAGGAAAGCAAACCATGGGTGGAAAGAAGTGGGGGGGGGGTTTGACCGTGAGGGATGATTGAAGGTCACGGCCTGCATTTCTGTTTCAAACACAATGATTTCTTCATGTACATAACAATAGCAGCAAATGATAATAGAATAGCATTCTTGTGGCTGAATTTTTTTCCCTACTATGTTGTTTAACTCCAATCAGAATCAGATAATACAACGCTCAAGTAATAAAAGATTAAAGCTTCACAATTTCATATTCTTCAAAATCTGGGGGGGAGGGGAGGGGATAAAATCAAATCTCTACTGTGGCAAACGTTCTTAATATTTCACATCTCTTCACTATTTGTAAGCAGGCATGTAAGTAATAAACATGAAGGGAGTATACTAGAGAAAATAAATCTCATTTGGAATGATCACAGGTCGTGCAATTAGATCTGGAGCATACCAAATATTTAGTTGTTAAGATATTACTTGCATATTTGTTATGTTGTCTTGTATGTTATTTATATGGTGTGTTGTTGTTTTCTGTTTTTTTTAATGAAAAATGTAAATAAAGATTATTTAAAAAAAAAAGAAAGATCTGGAGCGTAACAGGGAGGGAAGGAAAAATGCAGGGAGCCCTATCAGATGAGTGCCAGCCCTTGGAGGTAGAACAGATCAGAGCATAGAATAACAGAGTTGGAAGGAACCATTGAGGTCTTCTATTCCAACTCCCTGCTCAGGCAGGAGAGCCTACACCATTCTCGACAAATCTCTACTTAAAAACCTACAGTGATGGAAAATTTACTTCCTTTTTTCAAACTTGTGATAAAATAAAGTACTGTAAGAAAACACACAATCAGGAAGAAGACATTACACCTCGGTACAAAGCTGTATACGTGGAATAAGTAGCCATGCTGTATGGCATGATCTGTCTGTCTTTTCCCATGCTAATTATAACATCCACAACTCAACACAAGTCCAACATTCTCTCTCTCTTTTTTAACAGTGCACTTTATTAAGCTTTTATTACATTAAAAACATAAAAAAATATTTCACTCTACAACAGCTATTTGTGGTGTTTTTCTTGTGACGATAATTCGTGCATTATTTACAAAAATTAAATTGTACGTATTTACATTCTTATTTTATCTATTACTTATACTTAATAACTATCTATCTTCAATCTATCTCCGTTCTATCCAGTTATACCACTGTTCCCACACATTGTAAAATATTGATGCCTCTTTATCTTTTAGACTCAGCGTTAATTTGTCCATTTCTGCGCAATTCATGACCTTTGTATGACCAGTTTCTCTGCGGGTGTGTATGGCTGTTTCCAACAATCCTGGCAGCGGTTAATATGTGTAGTACTAGATATTTTGTGCCCTTCACATTTTTTTTTTTTTTTGAAGATCCCCAATAGGAAGAGTTCCGGTTCTAAGTCTAATTGTTCGTTAGTAATTTCCTGTAACCAATCTTTAATTTTTAGAAGTCCAACATTCTCATGGATTATCCTGCAGTCCACTGGTGCCTTTCTGTGATCTATTGTAATGATGTGTTAGGACACTACTACACCATATGGCTAACACAGGTTTTACCCTGTAGTAATGCCCTAACACATCATTACAATAGATCACAGAAAGTCACCAATGGACTGCAGGACAATCCATGAGAATGTTGGACTTGTGTTGAGTTGTGGCTGTTATAATTAGCATGGAAAAGACAGACAGATTAACAGAGTTGGAAGGGACCTTGTAGGCCATCTACTCCAACCCCCCACCCATGCAGGAGACCCTACACCATTTCTGACAGATGGCAGTCCAGTCTCTTCTTGAAAGCTTCCAGTGATGAAGCTCTCACAAGTTTCTGAAGGCAGCTTCTGTTCCATTGGTTGATTGCTCTCACTGTCTCCTTGATTAGTTTCCAACCATTGCTTCTTGTCCCGCCCTCAGGTGCTTTGGAGAATAACTTGACTCCCTCTTCTTTGTGGCAGCCCCTGAGATACTGGAACCCTGCTACATTACATTTGGTCATACAGGCCAGACATATACAAGCATGATTACATTTGACTCCTAAACTTTCTGTTGCAAAGCAAGACAGTTATGAATGAGTTTTGAATCCATTTTATGATCTTTCTCGCCACAGTTATTAAATGAATCACTGTTGTTTTTAAGCCAGTAACACAGTCGTTAAGTGAATCTGACTTCTCTATTGACCCTGATAGTGCGACCATTGTAAATACATACCCAGTTGACAAGCGTCCACATTTTGATCGTGTGGCTGTGGGAAAGCTGCAATGATTGTAAGTGTGAAAAACAGTCATAGCTGACTTTTTACAGGACCTTTACAGGGCTTTTACAGTTGTAACTTTGAACTGTCATAAACAAATGGTTGCAAGTTGAGAACTACCTGTATATGCAGTGTAAGACAATTCCTCTTCACTCAAAGCTGCTTAGGCAAGCGAAAAGATTGGACATTCATGTTCTAAACCCTGGAATATTGTTGTTGTTGTTGTTGTTGTTGTTGTTGTTAGTTGTGAAGTCGTATCCAACTCATCACAACCCCATGGACAATGTTCCCCCAGGCCTTCTTGTCCTCTATCATCCCCCAGAGTCCATTTAAGCTCACGCCGACTGCTTCAGTGATTCCATCCAGCCACGTCGTTCTCTGCCGTCCCCTTCTTCTTTTGCCCTCAATCGTTCCCAGCATTAGGCTCTTCTCCAGGGAGTCCTTCCTTCTCATTAGGTGGCCAAAGTATTTGAGTTTCATCTTCAGGATCTGGCCTTCTAAAGAGCAGTCAGGGTTGATCTCCTCTAGGACTGACCGGTTGGATCGCCTTGCAGTCCAAGGGACTCGCAGGAGTCTTCTCCAGCACCAGAATTCAAAGGCCTCCATTCTTTGGCGCTCAGCCTTTCTTATGGTCCAACTTTCACAGCCATACATTGCAACTGGGAAAACCATAGCCTTGACTATACACACTTTTGTTGGAATATTATCTTCGCTTATTAAAAGAACACTTCCTGCAAAGACCAGGTGTTCGTAGTCTAGAGATTTCCTTCTATATTTAATCACCAGAGCCAAATATAGCTTCTCTTTCTTCTGTGCAGGCTCCATGATTCAATTTCTCAAACCTGTTAGAGCCTAGATGAATAAGGGTAATCTTACCATAAAAATAAAAGAATCCCTAATCACAGAGATATTGATAAGTTTATCCTCTCCTCTTGTTGAAGATTTATTTAGTCTTCCTTGAGGCAGATGAATTTATTTTGCTGTCATAGCTGTGATCTACAGTGACAAATTGCTGCAGTCTCGCCCACCCAATGTCCAAAAATGATGGCACGTTCAAGAACTTTGTTAATTAGACCGGCTCACATTGTTTCCCATCTCCTTAGTAAAGAAGACAGTTTTCTAAGCTTCCACACCGAGTTATTTGGGGGAATCTACACTGATAATGTCAGTAATCAATTCTAAAAATATATATTTCCCAACAGAGAAAGGACATCTTCCAAGAAATACTTCACTTTGTATATCCGATAAGGAAAAAGCAAGAAATACGGCTTCAACGTTTGGAAGACATGATTGATAGAAATAAATTGTGTTTTTTTTTTTCTGTTAGAGACTTGTTGCTTTCTAGTTTCCAAAAAGAGGTTTTGCATGCTTTAATTCCCACCAGAAGCCATTTGGCTGTTGATTAGATGGCTACCGAGTTGAATCCTCTCTGAAATCTAATTATTAAATAAAGTAAAACAGCATTTGGTCTGGGATGAGTGTCTTGTTTTCCATTGTTTTATTGAAATTTTTAAAGTGTTTTTAAGTGTTTTGTTTATTGTTTTTAATTAATGGGGCCAAATTTATATATATATATTTTAACTGTATTCTAATATTTGTACTTGATGTTTTTACTTGGCTGTTCACCGCCCTGAGTCCTCAGGGAGAAGGGCGGTATACAAATTCAAAATAAAATAAAATAAAAATAAATAAATGCGGTGCAGTTTCATGGCAATCTCATTTGAGTTGTTATTATGAAGGAATTGAAGTATTAATTGAAGTAAAAGTATTTAATACTGTGACATTGTGGGTGCTCCAACACTGGAGATTTTAAAAAAGAGATTGGATAACCATTTCTTTGAAACAGTATGGGGTTTTCTGCCTGAGCTGAGGGTTGGACTAGAAGACCTCCAAGGTCCCTTCCAACTCTTAGAAGATTTAACTTAGTTTCTCTTAGTTAAATCAACTAAGCCAACAAAGACAGAAATTTGCATCGTCTAGGAATCAAGATCTAATTTCAAAGCATATGGTTTTAAAAACCAACCATTATTAATGGCCTCCTTTGTTCAACTCTAAAATCAAAACAGCACATTAATCAAATTCTAATGCTGATTTAATATCCAGATTTGATCCCACGGCTGAATTTGAAAGATGGAGGAATACTGCAATAACCAGAAAAGAGATTGTCTATTGCCAACAAATGGCCTGCTGCCTTCCTAGGAAAAGGTCAAACTTGTCTTCAATTTTATTGCCTCCTTGAATTTGTTAGGCACAATATTATAATGATGGCAAAAGCAACATACAGTATCTCTTTCCAGGACTAAGAATATATAAGAGCTCTTTCGAGAACATAACTTTTCCTTGGGCTCCTTTCTTTTTTCACTCTGTGTTAGGGAAGGACCAGTTTCCACCAGGCAATACCTATGTCTCAGAGCAAGGTGAAGTCTTTTTCAAAGGGTATTTGATGGCTTATTGAGCCTGTGCTCTGGACTCCTTAAGGACAGAACATATATGTATTCATCCTTTATCAGAAAAATAAGCTGCTGTCTCCTCAGTTGGTCAAGAAGTCAAGGGTCCTTGGTGCTCTCTGAGCTTGGTTGTTTTCTTGCAGACATTTCATTACCCAACAAGGTAACATTATCAGTGCTCAAGAAGAAAACAGCAAGAGGATCAAGAAAGTTCCATCCCAACGTCAATGTTATTGCCAATGATAAATTGAATGCTAATGTAAACATGTCTAATTGTTACAATTGTTACAAGAGCCTTGGTAGTACAGGGGTTTAAGGCACCCTGCTATTAAGCTGGTTATTAAGACCAGCTGCCTGCAATTACTGCAGGGTTCGAATCTCGCCAAGGCTCAAGGTTGACTCAGCCTTCCATCTTTTCTAAGGTAGGTAAATTGAGGACCCAGTTGTGGGGGCAATAAGCTGACTTTGTATAAATATACAAAAAGGATGAAGGCTATTGCTGAGCACATTGTAAGCCGCCCTGAGTCTTCGGAGAAGGGCGGCATATAAATCAAATTAAAAAAAAAAAATTCTCTAACTTAATTGCTATTTTTTTTCAATAAATCTGATAGCAAGGACTCAATCTTTCTTTCTTTCTTTTTTCTTTCTTTTGTTATAGAGGAAGAATCAGCCAAGGTCTCAACTGCAACGTCACATTCAGGTTAATGTCAGGGTTCCAAGTAACACCCCCAACGAAAGAAGACTCCAAGGCTTGAGTTTCCTCAAAGTTCCATTTTATTAGAGATGTCATATTGGCACATCTGGGAAAACCTGAATCTGAAAGTTTCCAGGTTTTCCCCACCCAAGTGAAAGTTCAAGTCCCTGCCCAGCACTCACATGTCCATCACATGGTCCCATTATCCAAATTGGAGATACCTCCCAGTCATCCAACTCCAGGTGCCCGGTCAAGACGTCCTTGATTCTCTGAGAAAGGAATGTTATTTTAACTACATATCACCCGTACTCTATGCAATCCCCCCTCCCATTTTCCCACAGTAGAAAATGTGACAGGACTGAAGGCCCAAATGTAAAAGATGGCTTCCAGGTCTGACATGCAGTTTTCTTGGAAACTTTACGGAAATGGTTTTCCATCGCCTTCTTTCAGATTGGTTGTTGTTTTTCTTCTCATTCCCCAGCCTAGCATAGAGTCCTAAAATTCCCTGATAGCTTCTCATGCAAGTCTAACTTGCTTTTGTGAGATCAGCCAAGGTTAGCTAGGTGGTTAGTCCAATTTGTATCACTGTGTTCTTTGGGAGGAAGAAGAGATTATCAAAGGCTTTGAAGCATGCACTGGCAATGATAATATATCAGAGAGACAGAGAAAATAAAATTCTCAACTTGATTTTATTATGTGTGCTGACTCATGCTGACTGACTGGAGTACTCCCTATAATGTTCTTGGCAAAATTTTTGGAAGTGGCTTGCCATTCCGTTCTCCCTAGGGCTGGGAGAGAGTGACTGGCCAAGGTCAAGCAGCTGGTTTCATACCCAAGGCAAATTAAAAACCTCAGTTTTCCACTTTATAGCCTGGTGCCTTACCCACTACACAAACTAGAATAGAATAGAATAGAATAGAATAGAATAGAATAGAATAGAATAGAATAGAATAGAATAGAATAGAATAGAATAGAATTCTTTATTGGTCAAGGAATTTGTCTTTGGTGCATATGCTCTCAGTGTACATAAAAAGACAAGATACATTCGTCAAGAATCATAAAGTACAACACTTAATGATAGTCATAGGGTACAAATAAGTAATCAGGACACTATCAATATCAATATAAATCGTAAGGATACAAGCAACACAGTTACAGTCATGCAGGCATAAGTGGGAGGAGATGGGTGATAGGAATGATGAGAAGATTAATAGTAATAGTAATGCAGATTTAGTGAATAGTTTTCCAGTGTTGAGGGAATTATTTGTTTAGCAGAGTGATGGCGTTCGGTAAAAAACTGTTCTTGTGTCTAGTTGTTCTGGTATGCAGTGCTCTATAGTGTTGTTTTCAGGGTAGGAGTTGAAACAATTTATGTCCAGGATGCGAGGGGTCTGTAAATATTTTCACTACACAAAGTAGCTGTCTTCTAACTCAAAACAGGTGTGCTATATCAGGCAGACTTTTAACTCAAACTCTTGCAGGCTGTTCTTTAAAAAGCGGGGTGTTAATTTTGCTGCCAGTTTTTTAATCAGTGTCATCCTGAGAGAAGAAAAAGAAGTAAAAGAGGGATCTTGAAGTCTTACTGGACAACCAATTACATATGAGCCAACAGTGTTGGCTATCCAGGAACCTGGATAGCTCAGCAGACTAATGCATTGTAATTTAACTCCAGCTGTCTGCAATTAGTAAGTTCGAATCTTGCCAGGCTCAAGGTTGACTCAGCCTTCCATCCTTTCTAAGGTAGATAAATTGAGGACCCAGTTTGTGGGGGCAATAAGCTGACTTTGTAAAAAATATACAAAAGGATGAAGGCTATTGCTTAACGCATTGTAAGCCACCCTGAGTCTCCAGAGAAGGGTGGCATATAAATCAAATTTAAAAAAAAAAAAAGTGTGCGGTGGCAGCCAAAAGAGCCAATGCAAGCCTAAATTGCATTAACAGAGGGATACCATCAAGATCAAGTGAGGTACTAATACCACTCTATAAAGCCTTAGTAAGACCACACCTAGAGTACTGCATCCAGTTTTGGTCACCACACTATAAAAAAGATGTTGAGACTCTAGAAAAAGTGCAGGAAAGAGCAACCAAGATGATTAGGGGACTGGAGGCTAAACCATACAATGAACGCTTGCAGGAACTGGGCATGGCTAGTCTAGTGAAGAGAAGGACCAGGGCAGACATGATAACAGTGTTCCAATATTTGAGGGGCTGCCACAGAGAGGAAGGGATCAAGCTATTTCCCAAGGCACCCGAAGGCCAGACAAGGAATAATGTATGGAAACTGAACAAGGAGAGATTCAACCTGGAAATGAGGAGAAATTTTCTGACAGTAAGAGCAATCCACCAGTGGAACAGAAGTTGCCTTCAGAAGTTGTGGGAGCTTCATCCAAGAACAGACTGGACTGCCATCTGTCAAAAATGGTGTAGGGTCTCTTTGGGTGGGGGGTTGGACTGGATGACCTACAAGATCCCTTCCATCTCTGTTAATCTGTATCCATCTCAGTCTCCCCACTGTTTCCTTTCAACTACCTTGCCTATCTAATCATTCCTGGCTCCCTAAGAAATTTTCCAGGCTCCTTCCATAAAGAAAGTGTTACATTTCCCAAAGAAATTGGCAATCCCTTCAGAAAGAACTCTGACTTGGAGCACCAACAGCTTGGCTCCTCGAGTAATAAGGGGGTTTTATGGAAGTTTTTTTTAACACCCTGCCATTGCAACCAATTGGTGGCAGTTGGCAAGTGAGCAGCGCAGACCAATGATGTCATCCGGATGGTGTCTGGGGGCAATTATAGATAATTGAGGCAACAATAAAAAGACAAAATATGCATAGGTGCCATTTTCCCGAGTAACATGTCATTGTTTCGTCAATTACGCCTCTTTTTTCCCTGCCAATATTCTTGAATATACAGTACGAGGAGCTTTCCCCCCACCAGTTTTTAAATAGTTCTTTAGCTCAGGAGTTTATATCAAACAGAAATGAGCTCCAACTAGACTCCCAGGGAAAAACAAAACAAAACAAAAACAAAACTATGATTGTTGGGTTTTTTTTTTTTTTTTTTTACTAATTAGTACAAGGAAGCCAATATTTATAAAACGAGTGCTACGCAAAAAAAAAATGAGTTGAAATGCTTTCGGTAATGAGGTTGAACAAACAATAACAACAGCAAAGTAACTAGCGTTTAATTGGGTTGCTGGAATGCTCTCATGCAAGTAAAGAATGTTCAAAGCTGGTCTATCCAATTTACTTGCACTCTCTAATGCTAACTCCAATGACGCAGGTCCCGAGTCTTTTGCATGGGTCACTCCACAGATTTCGTGGGAAACCGTCTTTCCATTTTCATTTTAGCAGGGGATTTTTTTTTCTTGACACAAAATAATAAAATCTGGGCACGGCGGGGCAGGGAGAAGTCTGGGGGAAGGGAAGGGCATTATGGTACAATACAGGTAGCCCCTGACTTATGACCAACAGCAACTGAGCCCAACTATTGTGTTGCTAAGCGAAACATTGGTTAAGACAACTTTGCCTTATTTAACGACCTTACTTGCCACAGATGTTAAGTGAATCATTGCAAGTTGTTAAGTTAGTAGCACAGTTGCAAAGCTTCCCCCGTGATTTTGCTTGTCAGAAGATCGCAAAAGGGGGAACGCATGATCCCGGGACCGTCTCTGCAACCGTCATAAATATGAGACAGTTGCCAAGCATCTTGACCTTTGCTCATGTGACCATGGGGAGGCTGCAACGGTTGTGTCAAAAATGGTAATAAATCACTTTTTTCAGTGCCGTTGCAACTTTGAATGGTCACTAAATGAACTGTTGTAAGTCAAGGACTATCTGTATTAAACACATACATGTGTTAAATGCTGTGAATGTAGAAGGAGAGCATGGCTAGTTAATGTAGCCCAAGGATGGCTTTAACTTAGGCATCAGCAAGTCAGTAACACCTCCTATTGTAACCACATATATTTTGTTGCTGTTTTTTTTCTCCTCTAAGAAACCACCACTCCTCATATTTTACACACATAGTAGATTCAACTCATGGTACGTGGAGTCATGTAGACCAGTGGTGGGTTCCTCCCGGTTCAGCCCGGTTCTGCCAAGCCGGTAGCGGTGACGATATGACGTCACCGAACCGGTTCTGGCCTCCCCTGTCTTCCCGCCCCCCGCGTTATTCTTATCTTTTATTTGGCCCCATCCCCAATCTATTGCTGCCTCCTGAGTCCCAGCTGATCGGCTAGAAGGAATAAAACTGTTTAAACTCTTGCCGCGGGGCTTCAAAGGGCCGCCCTACAGCTGATCAGTTTTAAAAGGCAGTGTGGTGGTAGACCAGTGCCTCCAAAAACAAATGAGTAGACTGGTGCCTCCAAAAACAAATGAGTAGACCGATGCCTGTAAAAATAAATGGGTAGACCAGTGCCTCCAAGAACAAATGAGTAGACTGGTACAGCTCTGCAAGCAGTTAAAAGCCTGGTAGACCAGTACCTCTGCTAAATCCTAAAGAATTGTCACATGACCACCAAGCCATGCCCACAAAATAAGCCACGCCCACAGAACTAGTAGTAAAAATTTTTAGAACGCACCCCTGATGTAAACCTAGATTGGGAAAAATAAATCCATTGGATACGACCGTGGTTTAGAAATGATTCACCAGAGGTTAGATGACATACAATAAGGGACTAAATTAACTCGAATGGCATAAACCGAAATTCTTACTTTTTGTTCAAAGAGAAATATGTCTGATGCGGTACCAACTTTATACTCTGCCAGTCAAAATGATCTTCTACTTCTTCAGACTGATGAAGATCCTTCTAGATGGCAACTCACTTCCAAAGAGTAGAGGAAGTGAGGAATTGTCTAGCTAAGAATCGAAGTACTAATCCTACATTTAACAACAGAAATGAAGATACATCAATCCTACACAAATGGATTCAGTTCTTTACATTTCAGCTATTCTTACCTATCCATTTAATTTACTTGATTCAATGATTTTCTTTTTTATCTTTCATCTAACTAAAAACAAATGTTTACACATTCTATCCAAATTTCATTTCACATGTAATATTTCATCTCCATTCTTTATTATCCACCCACTGATAAAATAGCTCCCATATCAAATAATATTGTTTATCTTCCTGTTCTCTTATTTCAAATGTCAAATGATTTTCTTTTATCCCAGGGCACCAACCCTTTTCCTCTCTCTGCTTCTCCTTGACCATGACTGCGCTCTTATAGCACTAAATGATAATAATATTTATTTACCCAATTATTGCAAGCATCTATCTATCATCTATCTATGCAAGTTTTGGTATATTCGGGTCTTTTCCCGTGTAAGATTGAGAGTATCTTGGCGCCACTTCGATGAGGTCCCGCTCGTCATCTTCAGGCTGGTGTCTTCGGCTTTGTGCTTGTGCAAGGAAAGGGTGATCGGAGCTGCTGTCTCTCTGTAAATACTGTTGGGGAGGTGTGGGGTGCTGGCTTTGTTGCTGTGAGAGGGTTGGTTGCCTGTGTTGTTGCTCTCAATCTTACATGGGAAAAGACCCGAATACACCAAAATTTGCATACCTCTACGAAAACAAACAAACAAACAAACAAACATATATATATATATATATATATATATATATATATATATATATATATATATATATATATATATATATATATATATATATATATATATATATATTTGTTTTCTCAGGTTTTCGCGGGTGTTTGTATGTAGGTCTTTGGTTATTCGGGTCTTCTCCGAGAACACCAGCCTGAAGATGACGAATGAGACTTCGTCGAAACGTCGCCAAGACACTTCCAATTTTACGTGGGAGAAGACCCGAATAACCAAAGACCTACACACACACACACACACACACACACACACACACACACACACACACACATATATATATATATTTCTCGAGTTTACATATCAATTCTGTACTTGCTTGCAATAATATAGATAGATAGATAGATAGATAGATAGATAGATAGATAGATAAATAGATAAATAGATAAATAGATATAGCAATAGCATTTAGACTTATATACCGTCTCACAGTGCTTTAAAGCCCTCTCTGTAAGCAGTTTATAGAGTCAGCCTATTGCCCCCAACAATCTGGCTCCTCATTTTACCCACCTCGGAAGGATGGAAGGCTGAGTCAACATTGAGCCAGTGGGACTTGAACTACCAAACTGCTGGCAATCAGCAGGCAGCAGAAATAGCCTGCAGTACTGCACTGCACTGCTGCACCCTGGCTCTTAGATGATAGATAGATAGATAGATAGATAGATAGATAGATAGATAGATGGATGGATGGATGGATGGATGGATGGATGGATGGATGGATGGATGGATGGATGGATGGATGGATCTATCTATCTATCTATCTATCTATCTATCTATCTATCTATCTATCTATCTATCTATCTATCTATCTATCTATCTACCTTTACAGGGAGGATACATGAGATGTGGGTGTGGCTTACTGATGATGGCTAACAAGCCAGAAATAGATCTATATAAGTCTCTCACTAGGCAGCATAGGGCAGCATAAGGCCTGCTGGCTGCCAGAAGAAAAAAGCCCAGAATCTATCTATCTATCTATCTATCTATCTATCTATCTATCTATCTATCTATCTATCTATCTATCTATCATCTATCTATCTATCTATCTATCTGAAACAACATGAGAATTACTGTTGTGGAAGGAGAGAGCCTTAGTCTATGATGGTAAAAAAAAAATCAAAAAGAGTCTGGTAGCACCTTTTCTGCACCTTTTCTGACTAACACCTTTTATTAAAAGCAGAAGTTACATGAGTGACATCTCACTTCATCAGATGCTGGGTACCTAGACTTGTAGGATCTGAGTCTCAAATAAGCTGCAGACTCTATGCCAAAAGGGGGAAAAAAAGGTTTATTTTAAAAGGTTCCCTTTTCTCTGGGTTCTTTCTTCTTCAAGAAACATTTCACAGTTTGGTTGTAACTCTATTAGGCCAGCTTTCAGAAGGGACTTCCTGTGCCAGTGGGACCACTGATCATTCTAAATGTTTTTTTCTCGTGGCATCGTGTCGAGTTTAAATAACGGCTACAAGTTAGTTTTTTTTGCATTCAATCAAAAGTAATTTGTTTTGGTTCGGGAAGTTATAAGAAGAAGATCAATAAGACAAGAAAAGGTGCAGTGTTTATGAAGTTAAAGAATAATTACAGATGAGATTCTATTTATTGTTCCTACAGGTTCATTTTCTTGGTATAGATATTCTCACCTTAATTCCAACACACAGAGAGACCTTTCTGCAATTCTGTCTGCTGGCTTAAATTCTCATATTATCCCCCAGTGGTTCCTGTTCAGGAACTGTCTGTGATATATCAGCGTTTCTCATCTTATTTATTTCCAACTTAGAGACAGAGGAAGAAAAGACTGCTGCATTCAATCAATATCTTGTATAATCACTCTTTTCAACTCGCAAAAGCTGCATAACTTTTTATGTGATTAGATGTTTCTGCAGACGGTTTGTAAAACGAAACCGTGTTTGTACGAGGCTCTTCTGCATGCTTCAAACATGAAGTTCCAACAGTTTGATGTTACCAACAAAAGTATGACATTCCTCGTGAACTACCTTTGATCACCAAGCCAAATCTACGGGAACCATTATACCACCGTTTAACCCTTGCTGTTTAGTCCACATCCATGACCATCTATGAAAGGGGTGTCAAACTCAGTTTCATTGAGGGCTGCATCAGGGTTGTGTTTGCCCTCGGGGGGGGGCATGGCAGAGGTGGGTGTGGGCAGCTCGATGTCACTCATGTCGGGGGCACCTATGGCCAAATGCTAAGGCAGGACTTCCCTCAGATCCTCCCTCACTCTCGTTATAATCTCCTTCCTTCCTTCCTTCCTTCCTTCCTTCCTTCCTTCCTTCCTTCCTTCCTTCCTTCCTTCCTTCCTTCCTTCCTTCCTTCCTTCTCTTCTTTTTCCTTCCCTCTTCATTCTCCTTTCTTCTTCCTTCCCCTTTCCTTATTTTTCCTTCCTTGCTCTCTTCCCGTCTTTTCTTCTTTATCTTTCTCTTTCCTCTTTCCCTTTCTCCTTTTTCTGTCCCTTCTTGCATCCTCAAATGAAAAAGGGGAAACATTTTTCCTTTTATTTTGTTTTTAGTTTGTTTTGTTAACCTTCTTCCAGTGAAAATGGAGCTTGGGGAGGGGGCTCACGCGTGGACCCACTGGGCCCCATTTTTGGCTGGGACGGCATCCTGAAACCCTCTGCCAGTGAAAACAGAGCCCGGGATTGATTCCAGCTGATTGATTAATTGATAGTCAGGCTAAGACAACCTGTAGTATATTAAGAAAAATGTTTTTGGAGATTCTCAGGATGTGGACTGTATGTTTTCATTAGGATTTTTTGGGATCTGGAGACTTTTTGTTAAAGCCATTTTAGCAGCTGGACCACACACCAATATCTCAGGGGCTGCCACAAAGAAGAGGGAGTCAAGCTATTCTCCAAAGCTCCGGAGGATAGGACAAGAAGCAATGGGTGGAAACTAATCAAGGAGAGAAACTACTTAGAACTAAGGAGAAATTTCCTGACACTTAAAACAATTAATCAGTGGAACAACTTGCCCCCAGAAGTTGTGAATGCTCCAACACTGGAAGTTTTCAAGAAGAGATTGGCTAACCATTTGTCTGAAGTGGTGTAGGGTTTCCTGCCTAAGCAGGGGATTGGACTAGAAGACCTCCAAGGTCCCTTCCAATTCTATTCTATTCTATTCTATTCTATTCTATTCTATTCTATTCTATTCTATTCTATTCTATTCTATTCTATTCTATTAACAGCATCCCAGAACTCAACAGCAAGCCATTTTCATATTGTTCCCAAATGCAACAATATGGGTGTATTCATTCCTAATGAAGCTTGATTCAAAGAAAAATAACCTTCACAATTCTGTGGAATCTTCATCACATTGCAAATCTTTTTCTCCCCCCTTCTTTTGAAAAAGAAGTAAGTACAACTATTTGTTTTTCCACTCCACTCCAGTGAACACGGAGAAAAGGGGCCATGAATGTTTAACAATCTCTGTAGAGAAAAGAAGGATGTTTGAAATTAGTGTGGGAGATCCAATGGAATGATTTTTCCCCCCATGGAAATGTTAAAACATTTGTGACTTCAAATTCTAAATTTAATTTTAGAAGGGCCAGCTGGAAGATCCTTCAGAATGTATAATTAACAGGCATTTATATGGAGAGTGAGCAGTAGGTGTGAAGTGACTTTTTTTTTTAATTTTACTTTTTTTCCATGAGGAACGCAGCAAAAAAAAAAAAAATCCATAAGAATTCATAATTAACCTGGAAGACACAGTGGAAATGATTAGAAATACAAATATTAAACTGTGCCTTCACCTTTTTCCTTCTGATGAAGATAACAAGATGCCTTCGACTCTGTTCGGTTCCTGGCAGCTCCCTAGACAACTTCATACAGTTTTCTTGCCAACAGTTTTGGAAGTGATTTGCCATTGCCTTCTTCCATAGGTGTCTACAGAGATTCTCAGTCATCCGGGTTATAGTTGTCCCAAAGGTGCTTTTTTCAAAAGGCATCTAGACTTTGTTTTTTCCTTGAAGACATTTCGCTTCTCATCCAACTCAAGAAGCTTCATGGATGAGAAGCAAAACATCCTCAAGGGTTTTGATTCTATGCCTGTTTATTACAACCAAGGATTGTATTAGCTTTTCTGGCTGCTAACACACATTGCTGTCTCATATTTAAGTGTTCTAATTTCTAGGTTAGTCGTCATCTTGATTGGTTTCCAACCATTGCTTCTGGTCCTGCCTTCAGGTGCTTTGGAGAATAGCTTGACTTCCTCTTCTTTATGGCAATATCTCTTAGATATTGGAGCACTGCTATCATGTCACCCCTAATCCTTCTTTTCATTAAACTAGACATACCCAATTCCAGCAACCATTCTTTATATGTTTTAGCCTCCAGTCCTCTAATCATCTTTGATGCTCTTCTCTGCACTCTTTCTAGAGTCTCAACATCTTTTTTACATCATGGTGACCAAAACTGAATGCAGTATTCAAAGTGTGGCCTTACCAAGGCATTATAAAGTGGTATTAACACTTCACGTGATCTTGATTCTATCCCTCTGTTTATGCAGTCTAGAACTGTGTTGGCTTTTTTGGCAGCTGCAGCACCCTGCTGGTTCATATTTAACTGATTGTCCACTAGGACTCCAAGATCCTTCTCATAGTTACTACTGTTGAACCAGATACCACCTGTACTATACCTGTGCATTTGGTTTCTCTTGCCTAAATGTAGAACCTTATTTTTTAACACCCAAGCAGAGAAGGTGTGGTGCCTTGCTGTGTAGCCTAGAGGGATTAAACTAAACTGAAAAGCTCTTTTAACATGCCAACACATTCCTTTTGGTCAATTGGATCCAATGGCACCATTAAAATAATCCTTTTTCGCTTTGGCATTATCCATTAAGTACTTAAGTTTTAATTATATCTCAAGCCTACCTGAAAACATTAGAAGGAAATCTTTCCAGCAATATTGTGTAAGCGCTGAACTACAGCAATTGACTACAGTCTAAGAGCGCATGTAATTTCCGATCCCCAGTTGTTAATGAAATCCCAAACATTCAGATTTTAATTGAACTAGATAAAGATTAAGAAGCTTAGTAGCAGCTGGCATTGTGAATTATTCTCTGCAGATTTTTTTTCCTGCGTTGTACTCTAAATCATGGCTTTTGTAATCTTCCTAAATTGTTCTTTATCTTCATAATGCAGATGTGATGCTCAGAAAAATAACACCAACCTTAACACTGTTCCCCGTTGCCTGTAAATTTCTGAACTATAAAACCTTAATAGTCTTTTTTTTTTCAATAAGCATTATGGTCTATAGGTATAATGTGCATTCAATATAAAATCATCCTGTAATTAGAAGAAAAAAGTTTTTCAACGTGACCTGCTTGGAAGATGAGATTTTTTAAAAACAGTATAAAGAGTTTGAAGATTTATTTAGGTCCCTCTGGCATTGAATTGTGAAATAGGGCTGGATTAAACACTGACAAGGATTGTTGGCTCAGATGGTCTGGTTAAAGCAATAAAAGTCTTTCAATAAGGCTGAGGAATGTGAAAGGGTATTTCTCTGTCATGCTTAAAATGCCTGCTCCTTCTGAGAATTCTGGGTACTGTAGTTCTCCAGAGTATTGGGAGACACTGATTAAAAATTGTCACATTCTATTGAAATTGCAATTCTCAAGATTCACCATGGATAACTGTAGCAGCTGATGAGCTCCTAAGATAAACATCCCCATGAATTCAGTTCAGAATCACCTCATGGTGAGCTGGGTGTCAACCCTGAAGCTGGTCTGACTGAGGCCATTTTGAGACTTCAGTGTTGACACACTGGAGAAGAGGGACGGGGAGGAGGGGGGAATAGAGATAGTTGCGGTGTTGTAGCCAAAACAAAATACTTTCTCTTGGGAACCAAGGACATTCCTGCAGGTGCTTGGAAGGAAAGGACTGGAGTCACCTAGCAAGTGGACAGCATCCTGATTGGATCATGTGATTTATTGTTTTGAGAAAATGAAAACCTTTTGCTTTTAATTAGGTGAAAACCGTGGGAATATTCAGAGTCAGTTTTCACCAGCCTGTGTCAATATGACATATCCAATAAATTGCCTGCCCCAGAGTTTTGTTTGCTCTGGGTGTGTTACTTGGAATCCTGACACTGCATGGCAAATGCATTTAATAAATAAGCAACACTGGAAAAAAGTGACTTATGACCATTTTTCACACTTATGACCACTGCAGCATCCCCATGATCAAGTGCTCGAAATTTAGACAGTTGGCAATTGATTCACATTTATGATGGTTGCAGTGTCCCAGGGTCATGTGATCATCTTTTGCAGCCTTCTGACAAGCAAAGTCAAAGGAGAAGTCAGATTCGCTTTACTTCCGTATTACTAGTTTAACAACTGCACTGATTCACTCAATGACTGTGGCAAGCAAGGCTGTAAAATGGGGCAAAATTCACTTAACAAGTGTCTTGCTTAGCAACAGAAAATGTGGATTCAATTGTGGTTGTAAGTCAAGGACTCTACTTGCAAATAAACTTCTAGTCACCACCCAAAAGCAGTTATGCCATTTTTTGGCAGAATTTGGAAAAGATTTGCCATTCCTCCTTCTATTTTTTTTTTTAATTCAGCTCTGAGATTTTCTGATGTCTCCCATTTGCGTACACTAATCAGACCAGACTCGATTTGCTTTCAGGGGAACAAGAAACTAGGGAGGGTTAAAGTGGGCTCATATTTTGACAGAAGACGATCAAGATTGTCGGTTAGACTGCCAAGTCAAAAAATATCACAGTATACAATGACAAGCTCATTCCATAGTTTGTCCATAAAGAAACAAGCCTACAGTTAAGCTTGATTTTATGTTGTTAAGTTTGGTTAGGTCCTAACTTTTCATAAAGATAAACTAAAAGTATATCTAAAAAGATATATTTAAGGTATGGGGAATTAGTACAATTCTTAGAAATTAAGAGCTTACTGTAAACTGTAAGAGCCCTGGTAGCGCAGCAGACTAAAGCACTGTTATTAACATCAGCTGACTGCAATTACTGCAAGTTCAAATCTCACCAGGCTCAAGGTTGACTCAGACTTCCATCCTTTCTAAGGTAGGTAAAATGAGGACCCAGATTGTGGGAGCAATAAGCTGACTTTGTATAAAATATACAAAAGTATGAAGGCTATTGCTTAACGCATTGTAAGCCGCCCTGAGTCTCCGGAGAAGGGCAGCATATAAATCAAATAAAAAAGCAAAACAAAACTATGGAATGGAACGGAATGGAATGGAATGGAACGGAACGGAACGGAACGGAACGGAACAGAACAGTCCAACCCTCTGCTCAAGCAGGAAAGCCTAAACCATTTAAGACAAATTGTTGTCCAATCTTTTCTTAAAAACTTCCACAACTTCTGGAGGCAAATTGTTCCACTGGTTAATTGTTTTGTCAGGAAATTTCTCCTTAGTTCTAGGTTGCTTCTCCCCTTGATTAGTTTCCATCCATTACTTCTTGTCCTGCCTTCAAGTACTTTGGAGAATAGCTTGACTCCCTCTTCTTTGTGGCAACCACTGAGATATTGGAACACTGCTATCATGTCACCCCTAGTCCTACTTTTCATAAGACTAGCCATATCCAGTTCCAGCAACCGTTCTTTATATGTTTTAGCCTCCAGTCCCCTAATCATCTTTGTTGCTCTTCTCTGCACTCTTTCTAGAGTCTCAACATCTTTTTTATATCATGGTGACCAAAACTGGATGCAATATTCCAAGTGTGGCCTTATCAAGGCATTATAAACACTTCACGTGATCTTGATTCTATCCCTCTGTTAATGCAGCCTAGAACTGCCTAGAACTTGGCCTCTGTTTCACTCAAGGTATTTTTGTGATTCCTTCCAACTCCATAATTCTCTATGATTCCACCATCTCGTCCCTTTTAGCATGCTAAACGTGTCTGAATAGCCCTCTGTAATCTGACTCCATCCAGTTATGCCCAAAGTCCCAGATGTTATTTTAGGTTCAAGCTTCTCAATTTGAAGGATCTTAACTTTAATCTTAAAGCTTCCTGAACTCGGACTTGTAAAATTGGCAGCATCAAAAGATGCTTTCTTTTGTCACAATGCTTTAAAGTTAATTTACTATAGCATAAAAGGTTCCATATAGTTATATAAACCAAGGTTTTAAATTATTCAAGTACTCCTGTTAAATGGTCACTAGTTCGAGAAACATACAGACTTCCAAGAGAGAGAGAGAGAGAGAGAGAGAGAGAGAGCAAAGAATGGCAATGAGAGGAAAATCAATTATTTAATTTGTCTTAGTTTTCCCTTGGACAATTTCAATTGCTTTGATTTAAATCAATCTGCTTGGCTGTTTTTCCTCCAGACAGACCTGGTGCCCCTCAGACATACTAACTAATGGCTGCAGGTTGCAACCATATGGAGAAAGCATCAGTGTGAGAAAGACTGTTCTGACATTTTGATTAATCTTTCCCAGTTGCATTCTTCTTTTAGGAGGAGAGGAAGTTCATTATGTAACTATAACTTAACAGACACGCCCCATGAGACCAAATTTCTCCAGGGAGTTCCCTTACATCCTTCTTGCTCTTAAGTCATACCGTTTTCTTCTCTAGTCCTCCGATGGACACCTTGTAATACTGTACTTTGAACTGCATTTAAAGGTCATGCTTTAAAATGGGAAAGGTGAGCTCCAAATCCAGCTGTTAAACCCCATTAATCGAACTACAGCTAGTTTTTGACTTACAACCAGGGGTGAAATCCAGCAGGTTCTGACAGGGTCTGGAGAACCAGTAGCAGAAATTTTGAATAGTTTGGAGAACCGGCAAATACCACCTCTGGCTGGCCCCAGAGTGGGGTGGGAATGGAGATTCTGCAATATCCTTCCCCTAGGAGTGGGGAGGGAATGGGGATTTTGAAGTATCCTTCCCCTGGAGTAGGGTGGGAATGGAGATTTTGCAGTATCCTTCCCCTGGAGTGGAGTGGAAATGGAGATTTTGCAGTATCCTTCCCGTGGAGTGGGAAGGGAATGGGAGCCTGAGTGGCGCAGCAGACTAATGCTACTGTTAAAAGGTAGTATTTAGCTTCCAGCTGCCTGCAGTTACTGCGAGTTCAATTCTCACTAGGCTCAAGGTTGACTCAGCCTTCCATCCTTTCTAAGGTAGGTAAAATGAGGACCCGGTTTGTCGGAGCAATAAGCTGACTTTGTATAAAATATACAAAAGTATGAAGGCTATTGCTTAACGCCTTGTAAGCCGCCCTGAGTCTCTGGAGAAGGGCGGCATATAAATCAAAATTTAAAAAAAATAAATAGGGATTTTGCAGTATCCTTCCCGCAGGAGTGGGGAGGGAATGGAGATTATGCAGTATCCTTCCCCTGCCACACCCACCAAGCCACGCCCACCAAGCCATAACATGCCCACCAAGCCACGCCCACAGAACCGGTAGTAAAAAACTTTGAATTCCACCACTGCTTACAACCATTCATTTAGTGACCATTCACAGTTAAAACAGCACTAAAAAAAAATAGCAACTTAATTTTTCACACTGTTGCAGCATCCCCTTGGTTGAGTGATTAAAATTTGAACACTTGGTAGCAGGTATGTATTTACTGTATGTGGGTTGCAGTGTCCTGAGGTCATGTAATACGCTTTGTGTGACCTTCTGACAAGCAGAGTCAATGGGGAAGCCAGCTTCACCTAACAACCCTGTTACTAACTTAATAACTGAAGTGATTCACTTAACAACTGTGGCAAGAAAGGTCATAGAATGGGGCACTTAACTTTCTTGTCTTTCTTAGCAACAGAAATTTTGGGGTCCATTGTGATCACAAAATGAGGATTACCTGAATTGCTTCTTTTTGCTCATCTCTTCTATCATCTCTTGTGATAAAAGATGATACATTGGCAATTTAGCTCAGTTCTACATCTTTGACAAGGGAACAAAGTCATGTTACCAGTTTCATTTCTACAAGCAATAGAGGAAGAGCTCAAAAACTATTACCATTTTGCTAATACCACTTAATTCTACCTTTAGCTGAACAGATCCTGAAACTAAAACGTCCTTGCAAAGCAACCTGACCACTTCATTGTTAAAATAAATAAATAAATAAAATTAGAAGACATTTAGATACTTCCTTCAAAGACATGAGAGCCAAATGCACAGATGATCCTCCATCAAGGCAAAATTCCCACCACATTTTCAGTTATTTGCGGAATAAAAGGGCTTTAAAAAAAAAAAGTGTGATTTAAATTTGATTTAACTCAAGTTAATTACAGTTAATAAATTAGTCATTTTCTCCATCTGTCACATTCCAAATGACAGCTTCTAGAGGAATCTAGAAATCTAAGGTGTCTAAGGTAGGCATTGTGGGCCAAATTAATTTAATCGGATTTTAATACTGGTTTTAAATTTTGTATTTCTTCTGTTTTATCTGTTGGCTGTTCACCGGCCCGAGTCCTTCGGGGGAAGGGCGGTATATAAATAAATAAATAAATAAATAAATAAATAAATAAATAAATAAATAAATAAATAAATAAATAAATAAATAAATAAATAAATAAAATGTCCCAATCTTTCTGTTTGTCTGGGCCACATTGAATTAAGAGGAATCACCTTTGGCCACATAGAAAATTTAGTCAGGTTTTCCTATCAAGTATGTTCGACTCTAGGGCACGATGCTCATCTCCATTTTTTGGCCGAGAGAGCCAGGGGTTGTACAAAGATAATTTCCATGGTCATGTGGCCAGTTTTCCATCAACTACGCCAAAAAATAAAATGAGTCTGGAGAGCCGAAGTTTACAGATAAACATGTTTTGAAGAATGTTGCTTGCATTTCAGCAGTTGATCTGCATCAGTGGTAGGTTGCTACCGGTTCGCCCCGGATCGGGTAAACCGGTAGCAGTGGCGGTGGGAGGCTCCGCCCACCCACCCAGATGCTTCTGCGCATGCGCAGAAGAGTCACGCACGTGCGCATGCATGCCCCAAGCGAACTCCCTGAAATATTAAAAGGGCAGAATATTTCCCCAAAACGGGAGGCAGAAACTTAATCCCCCCACCCTTGTTAATGGACCATTAAGGCCTGATAGGATTAGCCCTTTACCCATCTAGCTCACCACATGGCACCTGGGAAGATTACATCACCCAGCAAACCTACAAACTTAGCTAAGACCCCCGCCTCCTGGGAGTCTGACAGCCAATGGGATACATTTCTTGTACAGGAACAGGAAACTCTTAAGGTAGGGCCCAACTGAGAGCATAAAACCAAGGCACTCCCAGCATCTCTTCCCTTTTCTGCTCAGGAACTCAAGCTGTGCGATCCTATTCAGGAACTCAAGCCATGTGATCCTGTTCAGGAACTCAAGCCGTGCAATCCTGTCCATCATTAAACCATCTTTCCAAACAGTCTCCATGTTTCCAGTGTCGTTTTCCCCTCTTGGAACTGAACCCAGAAGGATATTTCTTCCAACAAGCTTTTCAGAAAGGATTTTATTTTTTTTCCCCTGGAGATGCCAAAATTGACTTCATGTAAAATCTCTCCACTACCCGTGATCTTCAGCCTCTTCCTATATGAGAAATCCTCACATTTTCAGTCCCATTGTCGAAATGAACACGTAACTAAACCTCTGCTACCCAATTTCATGTTGCCTTTTTTTTCTTCAGAAGCCGATCAGGGAAACAAGCGTAACAGAAGACAGAAAGTGTATTGCTCAGCAGGGAACTTCTAGCCACAAAGCATTTGAAATCTTTTTTTTCCCCTCCTTCCTTTCACACAAGTTGGCTGATGGAAGATGCCTGCCCAATTAGCATTGTTGTATATGGCGTAGCTAATGCAAAATCATAGAAAAACGGTGGCAACAAGCTGGCTTCAGTTTCCAGTCAACTGAGGTCCCCTTGGGGGATAATTAGTGAAATTTTAAGATTTCAACAACATCTTAGCATAGCTAAGTTCAATTACCAAGTTGCCTTGGGAGGGAAAAAAATAATCATCTTCCCCCCGCCAACCATATAAATGTCTCTGTGTCTGTGTGAATCAAGTAAGCAGAAGAGATGAGGCTCATCTACTAAGATCAAGGAAAACAGGCTGAGATATTATAAGTTTTTCCTTCAGAGTTAAACTATACCTGTTGTTTCTCTGCCTCTGATTCCACAAGGAATCCCAAAGGTTTATTGTATGTATCCCCATTTAAATCAGCAAACAACCACAAATAATCATTAGAAAGGATTCCCCTAACATATACTGTATTTTTCGGAGTACAAGACGCACCTTAGTTTTTGGGGAGGAAAATAAGAAAAAAGCTGATTGGCAGATGGATTCGGCCTCCCGGAATACCCCCAATCAGTGGTTCCCAGAGGTGAATTTTAGTAACAGGTTCCTTGGTTGTGAGCTTTGTGCCTTACTTTTTTTTTTTTTTTGCTTTTTTTTTCTGCCTCTGAAACTTCTGAAATTCTGTTTCAGAAAAAAACTTTCTTTTCTGCCTCTGAAAGCCTCCAAAATAGAGCTTCAGAAAAAAAAGCCTCTGAAGCTCAATTTGGGGGCTTCTTTTCTGTAGCTCTGTTTGGGGGCTTTTTTTTCTGAAGCTCTGTTTGGGGGTTTCTTTCCTGAAATTTTGTTTCTGATGCTTTTTTCAGCCTCTGAAACCTCCATTTGAGAAGCTGGGCGGGGCTACATTCAGAGTATAAGACGCACCCAGATTTTCGCTCTCTTTTTTGGGGGGGAAAAGGTGCACTTATACTCCGAAAAATACGGTAAGTAAAAGGCTCTGTGAAAAAAATTCTGCTTCCACTATTTGTCAGTTGCAAAGAATCAGGACCATTTGCTAGATTGCAGCATAGAAGATTTATTGCTCAAGTCTAACAAGCATCTTAGTCAACTAAAGTTGAATACTGAAGTGATGGCAAGATTAAGGGTCATCTGAATTCAGGAAGGGTTAGACTTGGACCACTTGTGGCAACATAAGGATTCTAAGCTGATGATGTGTTTAACTCCACCTCCAGCTCTGCCTGCTCTTCTTCTACACCAGAGTTCCCCAACATTTCTAGCTTTACGGATTTTAGCTTTGCGGATTGGAGGATTGGGGAGAGCGGATGGTGCAGCACGAACTGCTGGCAAGCGTGCACACGCATGAGGAGATCCATTTGTGTGAGTGGCATGCACACATGCCTGGCACTCAGCAAATGGAGCACACACACACATGCTCACCCACTGCTCGTACAAGTGATGATGTGCATGTACACATGTGTGCTCGCCGTCCGTTTCCATGGCCCAGTTGCAAACCCCTCACAGCTCACTAGGGGGCCATGGCCCACAGTTTGGGTACCCCGTTCTATACTTTTTTTTCCTAAATACCATCAGAGCTGTAAGAGCTCCATTCAGTTCTAAGACAAAGCTATTTTAGATGAGTAGAGTGAAGATTGACTATGATTGTTCCCTGCTCCCCGAATGAATTCCCCAAAAGAATTTCCATGTATTTTTTCTCTGATTTTACTTCCATGTTTCTTTATTTCCCATAAGAAGTCAGGGAGGCTGCATACCACAAGGCAGGAAGAAAGGGGTCGGCAACCTTAAACACTCAAAGAGCCACAAAGGTCCTAACCAGAAGCCCCCCATCAATTCTGGAGCTGACCGGAAATCCAGTTCCCTCACCATAGAGTCTCCTCCTAGTGTGGCATCCTTTTTCCTCTGCTGACTGGAAGTCCAGTTTCCCCCACCATAGAGTCTCCTCCTAGGACAGCATCCTTTTTCCTCTACCTGTTCTAACCAAAAGCCCTGTCAATTGTGGGGCACAGGGAGCCTCAGCAGAGGGATGAAAGAGCCACATGCGGCTCCAGAGCCACAGGTTGCCGACCCCTAGACAAGATGGGTGCACCCACACAAAGAGCCCATTTATAACTAAGGTATTTTGGGGGAAGCATTTTTTTAAAACTATTAAATTAAATGAAATGTGAGAAGATCAGCACAGGACACATTAGGTTTTTTTTTTTGCTTCCTCCATGCTACCTTATTTTCCATCCATAACTTGCCAATGAGGGTACAAATCTCCTCTTTTAAAGAGCAATCATCATCATCATCATCATCATCATCATCATCATCTTAGCCATTATCTATCCCCTGCAGGATGAAAGCCTATTCAGCATGTTTCCAACCAATATGGTCCAGAGGGTGGGTTTTTGTGGGTTTGTTTGTTTGTTTGTTTGTTTGTTTTGGCCAATTGGGCCCACCATACTTACTGATGTCATTGATCCATCTTGTTTTAAGTCTCTTTTGTGGATGATTTTTATCAAGTGGGATCCATTCTATGACTGCCTTGGCCCATCTGCCGTCAGTTCTTCAAAGAGAAATATTGGCCATGAAACTGACCAAGCCATCAGGAAGATCATAAGAGGGTCAGGATCAGTGGCGGGATTCAGCCAGTTCAGGCCAGTTCAGGTGAACCATAAGTTAAATTGCTGGCTGGCTCCACCCCTTCCTGCCCTGCCCCTTCCAGGAATCCCCACGTGCCCCATTTTGGCTCCCAGATAAGTTCAGGGAAGCCTCCTAGGACCAAAACGGGGCGCAGGCGGATGTGCGGCACCCACCATGGCCACGCCCACCCAGCCGGTCATTTGGGCAGAGAACCGGTTGTTAAATTATTTGAATCCCACTACTGGTCAGGATAGAGATGGAGTGGCAACTGGGAGCAAAAGATAAGGAAGGAAGCAAGGATACACACGTGCATATAGGCAGACATAGGTAGTCCTCATCTTACAACCATTTCCTTAGTGACCGAAGTGACAACGGCACTGAAAAAAGTGACTTATGACTTACAACCATTGCACCATTCCCAAAGATCAGGTGCTTGGCAACTGGCATGTATTTTTGACAACTGCCCTGTCCCAAGAGGCGTCCAACAAGTAATGGGGGAAATGGCAGATTCACTTAATAACCACATAATTTACTTAATAATTGCAGCGATTCACTTAACAACTTAACAACTTTGGCAAAAAGACTGTAAAACGGGGCAAAAACTCACTTAGCAAATTCCCTACTTAACAATGGAAAATTTGGGCTTAATCATAAATTGAGAATTATCTGTACTGAGAGAAAGGGCAGGGAAAACACCTATGCCAGACTAGCTAGAATCTAGACACAGACCAGAAAAAGTGCAGTTCTGATTTAGAAAATCTACGAGCCCAAACTTATGGATCTCCAGAAAGGATGTTAGCTCAGAAGCTATGGGTCAGAATCTGGACCATTTCTGATCCTAGGAAACAAATTTATTTATTTATTGTATTAGTCATATTTCTATGCCGCCCACTCTCCGAGGACTCTGGGCGGCTTAAACCAAAGACAGTATACTAAATAGCCTATTGCCCCCAACAATCTGGGTCCTCATTTTACCCACCTCGGAAGGATGGAAGGCTGAGTCAACCTTGAGCCGGTGAGATTTGATACGCTGATCTGCTGAACTAGCAGTCAGCTGAAGTAGCTGCAGTACTGCACTCTAACCACTGCGCCACCTCGGCTCTTCACCTCAATGTGGTTTGATCTGTTTGGGGGAGTCTAAAGTCTCAGCTAGAGACGTTTAAAGCTTTTTAATCCATTTTCATTTCTTAAGGGTGAAGAAAAAGATACTTTGGAGCTGCATGGAGTTAGTGCACCATTCAACAAGTTAATGGAAAGCAAGCAGTGTAAAAAGGTAAAACTAGATTTTTTTTCCCTTCTTCCTGATGTGGTAGCTTGTGATAGCCCGGAGGCGGATGCACTTCAAAATATCATACTAGATTGCTGTTGTTTTGTCTGAACTTCTGAAAACTAAGTGGAAAACATCCATCTTGTTTGAAAATCAATAGTAGCTTCTCTATAAAAAAGAAAGGTTTATTTTACATAGAAAGGGAAATATATTTTTTTCAGTGATTTTTTTTCCCGTTCTCCATTCCAGAGCATTCCAGCCAGTGGTGGGTTCCTCCCGGTTCGGCCGAGCCGGTAGCTGTGATGATACGACGTCACCAAACCAGTTCTCTTTGTCTGGGAGCTGGGCCAGCCCGCCCGTCCCTGCGTTATTCCTAACTTTTATTTCTTCTTTTTTAGCCCAGCTGATAGGTGTGCCAAAGTGGATTGCCGGACCTCAGCCAAGCAGATTTGTAACGCGCTTGCGTGGAGTAAAACCAGTTAGAACCCATCATTGATTCGAGCATGTAGAAATCTTTGAGTGCAAAGATACAGGTGTTTCCCATGAATGCTGAGAAGAGCAGCTGGTCAACCTGCCTAGTCTAGATAATTATTTTTTTTAAATTTGATTTATATGCCGCCCTTCTCCGGAGACTCAGGGCGGCTTACAATGCGCTAAGCAATAGCCTTCATTCTTTTGTATATTTATACAAAGTCAGCTTATTGCCCCCACAACTGGGTCCTCAATTTACCTACCTTAGAAAGGATGGAAGGCTGAGTCAACCTTGAGCCTTGGCGAGATTCGAACCTGCAGTAATTGCAGGCATCTGGTCTTAATAACCAGCTTAATAACAGGGTGCCTTAGACCACTGTACTACCAAGACTCTTACATTTTAGATTACAATGTACAATGCGTCACACTGGTTATCTGTTAAGGGCCATTTACCTACCATATCCAAAGTCCCTCATAAGGAGGACACATAACCAAATAAGTTGTGGTGTCTACAACAGGTGTGTCAAACTCAATTTCATTGAGGGCCACATCAGGGTTGTGTTTGACCTCAGGGGGCTGGAGTGGGCGTGGCCAGGGTGGGCATGGCCAGCTTGATGACACTTGTATTGGGGGCACCTGTGGTGGCCCGAGTGCTCTCCCAGCAAAAACAGGTTCCCGAGCTCCCTTTTCGGCAGCAATGGCCTCCTGCACCCTCTGCCAACAAAAATGGAGCTTGGGGTAGGGTGCAGATGCCCCCTCCCCCCGGGCCCAGTTTTTGGCCATGACAACCTCCTGCAGCCCTCTGCCAGTGAAAATGGAGCTCGGGGGGGGGCATGTGTGGCCCCCTGAGCTCTGTTTTCACTGGCAGAGGGCTACAAGAGGGCATTGTGGTCAAAAACAGAGCCCCCGGGGGGGGACCCGCACACAGCCCGCCCCAGCTCCATTTTTGCTGGCAGAGGCACGGAGGGCCAGTCCTTCACTGGTTTAGGGCCAGGGTACTTACGAGACCGCCTGCTGCTACCGATAACCTCCCACCGGCCAATACGCTCTCACAGAGAGGGCCTCCTCAGGGTGCCGTCGGTCAAGCAATGTCGGGCGGTGGCCCCCAAGGGGAGAGCCTTCTCTGTGGGGGCACCCGCCCTGTGGAATGAGCTACCTCCTGGAATACGACTGATCCCGGACCTCCGTACCTTCCGTAAGGCCCTGAAGATTTATTTATTCCAGCAAGCCGGCCTAGCCTAAATGGTTTTTAATGGGATTTTTAAATTTTATAGACTTGGGGTTTTAAATTGGGAGGCCGATTGATTTAATCTCTTTTAATTATCTTAACTTTTGTATTGTATGTATTTTAATTTTGGCTGTTCACCGCCCTGAGTCCCTTTTGGGAGAAGGGCGGTATACAAATTAAATAAAAATAAAATAAAAAATAAAGGGCAGTCCCGCAGGCCAGATCCAGCCCGCGGGGCCTTGAGTTTGACACCCCTGCTCTATAAGGACACTGAATTGGCCCCAACTCTGTTAGCCTTTTGCAAGTTTTTAAATGCATTGTTTTACTGGGCCTAGGGATCTGGATGTATATCCAAACCTTTGCAATGGCTGTGCCGATTTATGTCATGGCTTTTGGCTCAGCTACATTTTTAAATGCATCTGTCATTGCTTTATGCTTTTCATGCAGTTTTTAATTCTTGTTAGGCACCCAGAGTCATGAATTTGAGATGACCGATGATAGAAATGAACGAATGAATACCTAAACAATTCAATAAATAAAAGCCTATCACATCTCCATTCTGCAATCAGCAGCAGCAACACACACACACACACACACACACACACACACACACACACACACACACACAAAGGGAGTCACATGAGATGGGCAGCTATATACATTTGAAAAATAAAATAATATTAAAAAGGAAACAGTTTAGCCAACCTCATTAGCCGTTTCAAATCCAAGATGAAATTCTGGCCATGCCTCCTTTGAGGGATAGAATCGAGATCACGTGACGTATTAGTACGGCTTTACAAAGCTTTAGTGTGGCCACAGTTGGAATACCGCATCCAGTGGTGGGATTCAGCCAGTTCGTACCTATTCAGTAGAACCGGTTGTTAACTTTCTAAGCAGTTCGGAGAACTGGTTGTTGGAAAAAAAATCTTATTTTGTTTTTCCCCACTTTACAGGGCTAATCCTGTAAGGAAGGCAGGAAGGAAACATTCTGGTGTTGTTTCTAGCCTAATCTTTATTGCCCTGCTTACAGAAACTGCCTATCTGGTGAACCCTTATTACATTGTGACAGCTAAGGCGAAGCGCCCATCGACGTGAGTGATGTTGAGTTGGACATGTCCATACGGTCACATGACCACTGAGCCACGCCCACCCAGCTGGTCATTAGGGCAGAGAACCGTTTGTTAAATTATTTGAATCCCACCACTGACTGCATCCAGTTTTGGTCACCACAATATAAAAAAGATGTTGACACTCCGGGAAACAGTGCAGAGAAGACCAACAGATGATTAAGGGCTGGAGACTAAAACATACGAAGAAAGGAATTAGTTATGTTCACTGATCTAGTGAGAAGAAGGACTAGGGGAGATATGATAGCAGTGTTCCATTATTTGAGGGGCTGCCATAAAGACGAGGGGGGCAAATTGCCTTCCAAAGCCCTAGAAGGGAACACAAGAACCAATGGATGGAAACCAACCAAGGAGAGAATCAACCTAAAACTAAGGAGAAATTTTCTAAAAGTGAGAACAATCCACAGCTGCCTTCAGAAGTTGTGGGTATCCCATCACTGGAGGCTTTCAAGAAGAGACTGTGGACAACCATTTGTCTGAAACGGTATAGTGTTTCCTGCTTGAGCAGGGGGTTGGTCTAGATGACCTCCAAGGTCCCTTCCAGCTCTGTTATTCTACATTCTAAATAAAGACTTTTTTTCTTATTGGGCATTAAACAGGTAGTGAACCTCCCCGATGGCCATGGGAAATAATCTCTCTAAAGACAGCTGGCTTAGAAATGCAATGCTGAGGATTATTTGTTTTTTCCCAAGAACACGTATTTTCCCCTCCCAAATGCCACCCTTTCATTTCGCCGGAATACATTTATTTCTTTATTGCATTGTTTTCTGCTGCCTGAAATGTTATTATATTCCACCAGCGAGAATGGCAAATGAAGTGATTATTAACCTTTACCTACTTCACAGGATGATGTTTGGCTTAATTAGCTAATATTTGTAAAGAGCCGACAGATCCGTTGGATGGGAAATGCCAGGGGAGTACCAGGTAATCTTTCCCCCTCTTGGACTGCTAAATTTTATACATTTTAATGTCCTTTGTTATTACCCCTCCCCTTTCGGTAATATTGTTATACAATACTGACATTCGTCAGCCTCTGTTATCTGCAGGGGGCAAATTCAACGTCTCAGTGCCTCAGCTAAGGAGATCTTGGACCGTGGGTCTCTTTGTTATTATAAATCACAGAAAAAAAGATGACATGATAGGCCATTAACATCCTTTTAATAAATACTTCTTCGAACAATTAGGAAGTGGAAGAATTTGACTTGAAGTCATCATACCGTCAATAGTGGTTTGAGTAAGAATCAAGGCTGTTGTCAGCTTTGGAAGCCATATTAGTCCGGAAGCTTCCATGCTGCCACCTTCTCATGTGTGGGAAAGTAGGAGAGGGGATTTGGTAGAGGGGTTGTCTGTAGACATAATAGCATTCTTCCTGTCGATCAAGGTCAGGGCGATCCTACATCTGGAGAAGGAGTGGTCGGAGTGATGTCTCGAGATGGGATGGATGGTGATTGGAGCATGTGATCGACTGAGGAGTGAGGGGATGGTTTTGGGGATTTTGATTTACTGAGGGAAAACCCGCACCTCTCAGATTCAGGTTTTCCCAGATGTGCCAGTTTGCCTATTCTAGTAAAGAGAACTTTGAAAAACGCTTGCTTCTGTGTCTTTACTTGGAGTTGGGGTTTTTCTGGAATGCTGACAGCTGTAGGACAGTGATGGCTAACGTTTTCCAGACCAAGTGCCCAAAGTGTGCATGCCCGAACCCCTAAAATGCAATATGTGTGCATCCACCCGCATGCCCCCCACCCCCACACATGCATTTGTGACCCCCTGCACATGCCCACCCACACATGCACGTGTAGTCATGTGCACATGGCCTCCCCGCACATGCCCCGCCCCTGCGCATGTGCGGCATCCAGCTGGCCGACGGGAGGCGCGTGCGCATGCATGGCAGAGCTCAATTGGGGCAACAGCTCACATGCCCACAGAGAGGTCGCTGCGTGCCACCTGTGGCACGTGTGCCATAGGTTCACCATCACGGCTGTAGGACCGTGTGTGCAGGTAATCCTCAAATTACGACCACAACTGAACAAATTTCTGTTGTTAAGTGAGACTTTTGTCAAGTGAGTTTTGCTCCATTTTATGACCTTTCTTGCCACAGTTCTTAAGTGAATCACGTAACCCGGTTGTTAAGTGAATCTGGCTTCCCCATTGACTTTGCTTGTCAGAAGGTCACAAAAGAGGATCACATGACCTTGGGACACAGCAACGGTCATAAATATGAACCAGTTGCCAATCATCTGAATTTTGATCACATGATCATGGGGATGCTGCAAAGCCCGTAACTGTGAACAATGATCATATTGTAAGTCACATTTTTCAGTGACGTTGTAACTTCAAATGGTCACTAAATGAATTATCGTAAATCAAGGATTACCTGTAGTAACTGTGATTGTGTGGAGTCCTTGGTGCCCTCTGAACATGGTTGTTTGCTTGCTGATGTTTCATTACCTGACTACACAAATCATCTACCTGAAACCTCAGAAGGAGCAAGGATGCCACAGTTCAACCCTGAGCTATGTAGTCTCTTCTATTTTGTAACTTTGATTGTCTACTGCAGGGGTCTCCAATCTTGGCAACTTTAAGACTTGTGGACTTCAACTCCCAGGCTGAAGAATCCACAAGTCTTGAAATTGCCAAGATTGGAGACCCCTGGTCTACTGCAACACTAATTATTGTGTTCTTTACTGTGAAATAAACTCTGATTTACATGAGTCGATGGGAGAGAATGCATGTGGTACTCAACTTATGACCATTCATTTAGTGACCATTCAAAGTTACGATGGCCCTGAAGAAAACTGACTTACAACCAATCCTTCAACTTGCGATCAACTTGGGCACTTGGAACTGGCATGTATTTTATATCTCTACTTTATTTATTTGGACAAGTGTGGTTAGACACACAACAAATTTGTCTCTGATGCAGATTTATGTAGGACGGTTGCAGCATCCTTGGGTTACGCAATCAGCATTCATGACCTTCCCAGTGTCATGGCCCCATTAGAGCCCGGAGGAGGAGTTGGAACTGGGACCATCTGACAGGGAAGCAGCAGGGGTGAAATGCTCCCGGTTTGGACCAGTTCAGTCAAAACGGTAGTGATGGCAGCTGGTGATTCGGAGAACCGATAGCAATAGTGGTATGAGGCTCCACCAGTGGTGAAATGTAAAATTTGTTACTACCAGTTCTGTGGGCATGGCTTGGTGGGGGAGTAATGTGATTGGGTGGGCATGGCCAACTTTTTTTTTTTTAACTTTTAAAACCATTTTTTCTACAACCTCAGCTGGGATCGTCAGAGGCTTTTAAAAGCATTTTTTTTACAACCTCTTCAGCCGAAGACGTTGTAAAAAAATGCTTTTAAAAGCCTCTGATGATCCCAGCTGAGTTGCCTGATGGCAGAGGCCTTTTTTTTCTTTTAAAAGCCTCTGACGACCCCAGCTGAATTGCCTGATCGTCAGAGGGTTTTTTTTATTTTTAAAAACATTTTTTCTACAACCTCTTCGGCTCAAGAGGTTGTAAAAAAAAAATGCTTTTAAAAGCCTCTGACGATCCCAGCTGAACCGCAGGATCATCAGAGGCTTTTTCTTTTTCTTTTACTTTTAAAAGCATTTTTTTGGCCGAAGAGGTTGTAGAAAAAATGCTTTTAAAAATAAAAAAAAAGCCTCTGGGCATGGCAGGGATGTTTGCTACCGGTTCTCTGAACCACCCGCCGCCATCGCTACCGGATCGAGCGATCCGGTCCAAACTGGCAGCATTTCACTCCTGGGCTCCACCCACCCACCCGGTTGTCACTTCCTGGTTTTAACCAGGAAGTAACCTGTTCTTTACCCTCTGCGCATGTGCAGAGGGTCCAAGCGCGCACGTGACATGGCACGTGCACTTCCGAACCAGTTGGGAAGGTAAGTAGATTTCACCCCTGGAAAGTAGGTCTTCCTTGGGATGTTTGGAGAGGCCAGGGACTGAGGGTGATGCTGTCCTGGGCCCCTCAGGCATCAGGGGAGGTGGTCAACCAGATGGACACCTGCCTGTCTGCATAGATATGGGGGAGGATCGGCTGCTGACTGGCAGTGGTGCTGATAGGCAGCCGATCTCCTCTGATGAGGAACAGCTGTCTGCTCCACTGATCCAAGGGTAGGGAGAACGGAGTGGAGGCAAGCCCAGAGAAGGGCTGCAAGGCTTCTTGGGAGTAGGTCACCCCACCCCTCCTCACAAGGAACACCTGGAGGGGAATAACTTATGGAGAAGCCATGGGGATTTACTCTTTACCAGGAATAATTGTTTGCTTTGGCTTACACTCCCCCGGCTTTGACTAGTGCCTGTTGTGGTTTGCCTCGCTTCAAAGATTGCTCTTCGCCTTTTGTCTTGGACCTTGCCCTTGTCTTGTGGACTGTGTTTGGTCTTTGCTTCACTGGGCCTTTAGAACTGCTTCTTGTCTCGGACCTGTTTCTCGTCCCAAGGATTATCCTTGTCTTTTTTTTTTTTTTTTAAATTTGATTTATATGCCGCCCTTCTCCGGAGACTCAGGGCGGCTTACAATGCGTTAAGCAATAGCTTTCATTCTTTTGTATATTTTATACAAAGTCAGCTTATTGCCCCCACAAACTGGGTCCTCATTTCACCTACCTTAGAAAGGATGGAAGGCTGAGTCAACCTTGAGCCTTGGAGAGATTCGAACCAGCAGAAATTGCAGGCAGCTGTGTTAATAACAGGGTGCACTAAACCACTGTACTATCAAGGCTCTTTCCCTGGACTCTGCTGGCAAGCCATTCCACTAGTTGATTATTCTCACCTTTTGGAAATTTCTCCTTAGTTCTAGGTTGCTTCTCTCCTCGATGAGTATCCATTCATTGTTTCTTGTCCTGCCTTCAGGTGCTTTGCAAAATAGGTTGACCCCCTCTTCTTGGTGGCAAATATTGGAATACTGCTATCGGTGTTTTCTAATAGAGGCACAGTATATTTGGCACCGACGTTATTTCTTACTAGACACACAAGCCAGGTTTCAGATAACATATGCAAAGTAGCTAACCGAAGTCAATCATCTCCGAACCAATAAACAAAAACTTCTGATTTTGAGCAAGCAAGCTAATTACTGTTATCTGTACACGGCATTTAAAACAGACCATCTGCATGTATGGATAAAGAGGATTCTTCCTTTAAAATAGCCCTTGGTTCAGAGGTTTAGAAGCATTGCTGAATCAAAAATGAGTTCTGTTTGCAAATGTTGTTAATAGTAAGAAAAATGGGAAAGGTCTTTTGGAAATAAATAGCTGTCCTTTAATTTTATTTTACTTTACCATCTTCCTGGTGGGAAAATTGTGAATTGCTATGCATGTTGCTTCTCCATTTTATCTTTTTCTCTTTATATTTGAAACCCCAATATTTTGCCTAGAAACGTGAGATATGTCACCCAGACTTCCTACCCCACCTCCCATAGGATCATTTTTTCTACAAAATTATATTGCGCCTATTTTTAACTTACCCTATTTTTCGGAGTATAAGACGTACCGGACTATAAGATGCACCTACCTTTTTTGGTATGGAAAACAAGAAAAAGAAATCTGCCTCTGCCTTCCAGCAATTTTGCCTCGTTGCAGCAAACAGCCTGCTTTACTTTCATTTTTGTTTTCAGCATAGCTTGATTAGCAGAAGAAGAAAAAAATCTGCTCCAACAGTTTACCTCCTTGCAGCAAGCAGCAGAGGCCTGCACAAAACAGCTGAGAGCAAAACAGCTGAGAGTCGGGAGGTTGATCAAATCAACTTGTGCTAATTAGGCTGTGCTGAAGCTGAAAGGAGCTGTTACTTCTTGCTGCTTGCTACAAGGAGGTAACTGCTGGGAGGCAGAGGCCAAAGGGTGGGGACCAGTGGGTAGGCAGGGCTACATTCAGTGTATAAGACACACCTAAATTTTCACACCCTTTTAGGGGGGAAAAAAGTGCGTCTTATACTCCAAAAAATACGGTACTCTGCATATATACGAGGCAGAACTACATGCAAACAAAACCAAAATTAGTTGTAGGACCATAAAGATCCTCTGAAGAGACCTGTTATAGACAACTGATCAATAAAAAGTACATGTTCCAATTCTCGCCTCAAATGTACAGCAGACTTAACTCTGGACCACTCCTTCTCTAGGGCTCACGCAGGGCTGTCTTAATGCATGGGCCTGATGGGCACTTGCCCTTGGGCCCCATGAGCATACTAATCTGTGTATGTTTACCCTTCAATGCATCTCCTTGTATCATATAAATACAGCAACTGTATGGCTTTATTGTGTTTTTCAAGCCTCCTGTATTGTTCAAATGTTTGTCGCGTTGATTAGTTGTTGCTGCACAGCATGTTTTTAATGTTTCAACACTAATTTTGTTGTAAGTGCCAATAAAATAAATATATATATTTAATTTTATCGACCATTGAGATTTTGATTCCTATGAGTAGTTATCGTAGGGGCCCCAGTACACTGCTTTGCCCAGGGGCCCATAATGCTGTTAAGATGGCCTTGCTTGCACATGTATATATGCACTTGCACATTTACCTCTGTAGACTGAATGCAAAATATCATTCAGCACAGGGGTGGGTTCTAACCAGCTTTACTACTGGTTGTCTTTGTGTGCGCACTTTGCGCGCGATCGCCTCTTCGGTTAACTAGGCTAACTTGTTGCAAGACAACTCACTCAATTCCAGTATGGGCTAACTCAATGTGATAAATGTTATCCGCCATGGTTTCTTTGACATTATTTCCATTGACAAAAAGTGGAAATAATATCGAAGAAATAGTGGTGGATAACATTTATTGTGTTGAGTTATCTGACATGAAATTGTCCCGTGGCGAATTGGCCACGGTGAGTTATCCTGTGGTGAGTTGGCCGAGGCAAGATGGCTGGGACAAGAAGGCAATGGCAAATTGGCTATGAGTTGTCCCATCATCAGCTACGGGGAAAGACAACTTCAAAAGAATCTGACTTCCTCCTGTCCCAAGACCAGGAAGACAACTCAACAAGATTATGTGGATGGGTCCTAGAATTGATGTTCCTGCTGCAAGGTGCTTTTGTCTAAGTCAGTCAAATTGTGTCTCGTATGCTCTAAAAAAAGTTCTCATTGCCCACTGCAAAACTAATCTCTCAGGCATATGTAGTCCACAAGAAACGTGCAAGAAAGAATCTGGGATATCACATTTCCTCACCTCAAATTGAATTTTTCACACCCTAGGGGACCCATTTCTATTTTACATCAGTGCCACTTCTAATTTCTGGTTCTGCTCGTCACATTTGCTTGTTGAAGATTCTTCACCATCTTCAAGTACTAATCTTCTAAGCTTTTGATCTAAACCACATACAGGTAGTCCTTGACTTACAACAGTTCATTTAGTGACCATTTGAAGCTCCTACGGCACGGAAAAAAGTGACTTATGACCGTTTTTCACACTGATGACTGATGCAGCATTGCCAGTCATGTGATCACATTTTGATCGCTTGGCAACTAATTCATGTTTATGACGGTTGCAGTGTCTCAGGATCATGTGATCACATTTTGTGACCTTCTGACAAGCAAAGTCAATGGGGAAGCCAGATTCACTTAACAATTGTGTTAATTTAACAAATATAGTGATTCACATAGGAACTGTGGCAAGGAAGGTTGTAAAATATGGCAAAATTCACTTAACAACTATCTTGCTTAGCAACAGAAATCTAGGGCTAAGTTGTGGTCGTAAGTAGGGGATTGCATGCATTACCCTTGTTTTTTGCATTTTTAAAGCATTTAAAAGGTCTTTATTAATTGATCATCTCCAGCTGTCATGATTATCAGAATATGCTTGATGATTAATAGTACCAGTACCATGATTAATAGTAAAATTATTTTAGTACAATGCCCCAGAGATAAAAATGTTCTTACCTCATTTTATTAGGAAATTAGCATTATATAAGTTTCACTATAACTTTTTGTGCAAGAGCAGATAATTAAGACTGTAGTGATTTCTGAAGACCAATAAATTCTAAGGGCTGGCTGAAAGTTCTGAGAAAAAAAAAAATCCATGCTCTGATCTCTCTACAATTTCAAAGCTCACGACATTCCAGAAACAGCGATGAGATACCCAAATGGTTCGCATGCAAATTAAACTACCAAAATGACTAGTGATGCCCCAAGTCATACGTTGTAAGTAGGATGTCAGTCTTGATACTAAGTAGATTCACAGCAGTGACAGTCATAGCCATTGTAAAAACTAGCTGGTGCCAATTTTATTTCCTCGTCATGAATCAGCTAGATGAGGATAACAATGGAAACAGTGGACAAGAATACATTCTACGGAGTAGTGCATTTTATTAACTAACAGAACGGTAGGACTGTATAAAGCAAATGACGGCAAATATATGTGTCCCAGGATAATGTTGCAGGACCCAATCTAAAAAGGGTAAACCAGAAGTTTAGTCTTTTGAGTTTTTGGACTTGTGCTAGAGCAGGGAACTTCTTTCTAGCAGAGTGTGTGCTTTGGGCTATTCTGTGTGTGGTATTATTTTATATGGTGCTTGTTGTGTGTGGCTTTTTAAGTTGTTGATTGGGGTGTTGATGGATGATTATTAAGCCACTGGTTGTTGTTTCCTTGTGCTGCTGAGCCCTCACCTCCTAAATACTTGATAGGTTGGTGGTAAATCAGCACTCCTGTTGACTGACAAGGGTCCCATTTAGAATAGAATAATAGAGTTGGAAGGGACCTTGGAGGTCTTCTAGTCCAACCCCCTGCTTAGGCAGGAAACCCTACACCACTTCAGACAAATGGTTATCCAACCTCTTCTTAAAAACTTCCAGAGTTGGAGCATTCACAACTTCTGGAGGCAAGTTGTTCCACTGATTAATTGTTCTCACTGTCGGGAAATTTCTCCTTAGTTCTAGGTTGTTCTCTCCTTTTTTTTTATTGCAAAAGTTTTACAATTACATTTTTACCCCATTCCCCCCCCAACCCACCCCAAATTCCCCAACCTAACCCTCCCTAACCCCCCCTAACCCTCCCCTCCCCCCCGGACTTCCACAGAATATACTCCCATCAAAATCCCCTTTATATAAAACTTGAACCCCTCCACCCCCCATATAATTTTTCATCTTCACAAAATTCAAATAATTCTATCTTAATATAATACTATCAGTGAAAAGCTATTTGATACTTCCCAGTTTGATATTTGTTCTGCACATAATCTATCCACTTTTTCCATTCCCATTCATAAGTCTCTTGTGAACGATCTTTTAGATATGCTGAAATCTTCGCCATCTCTACGAAACTGGCCATCTTCAAAGTCCATTCCTCGATAGTGGGCAAAGCTTCATTTTTCCAGTATTTACCTATCAATAATCTTGCTGCTGTTATCATATACAATATCAACTTTGTTTCATTCAATGTAAAACCCTTAACTATACCCAGTAAGAACAATTGTGGAGAAAATTGAATTTTTTTCTTCAAAACATTCTGCATGACCCACCAAATTTTTATCCAAAAAGCCTTAACTTTCTTACAAGTCCACCAAACATGATAATATGTAGCATCTAAGCAATCACATCTCCAACATTTTGGCTGAACATTAGGGTACATACATGACAATTTTTTAGGATCTAAATGCCATCTATAAAACATTTTATAAAAATTTTCCCTCAGATTCTGGGACTGTGTAAAGTTAAATTAAATTTAGGTTGTTCTCTCCTTGATTAGTTTCCACTCATTGCTTCTTGTCCTGCCCTCAGGTGCTTTGGAGAATAGCTTGACTCCCTCTTCTTTGTGGCAACCCCTGAGATATTGGAACACTGCTATCATGTCTTCCTTAGTCCTTCTTATCATTAAACTAGACGTACCCAGTTCCTGCAACCGTTCTTCATGTATTTTAGTCTCCAGTCCCCTAATCATCTTTGTTGCTCTTCTCTGCACTCTTTCTAGAGTCTCAACATCTTTTTTACATCATGGCGACCAAAACTGAATGCAGTATTCCAAATGTGTTTTTATCAAGGCATTATAAAGTGGTATTAACACTTCACGTGATCTTGATTCTATTCCTCTGTTTATGCAGCCTAGAACTAGAATTTCCCAGGCTTCAATCTCTTCCCTGGATGTTTTTGTACCTGCTCATCCAACAATCTTAGTAGATGCAAAATTGAAGGTATGTCCTTGTTGGCTGCAATGTGATAAAGCATTTCAAAGATATTTTTTTCACAAAAATATCTGAATGAAGAAAGTGCTTCTTTCTCACATTGCTAAAGCAACCTCAGCTTTTGAAAATACATCAACCTGGCTGCTTTGAAAGCAATTGTCCACAAGAGCATCATGCAAAGCTAACACTAGCACTTTGATCACTTCGATCTGAACAATGCTCAAAGTAGCCACGTAAGCTTTCTAAATGATGTGGCTGCTTTAATAATTTGAAAAGCAGTTCTTGCTTTGCATCCACACATTTTTCAGTGTATTGCACAACCCCACAAAATAGCTTATTTTTCTCACCTCAGATAAATGTCAATTTATACCCACAATATGCACTATTTTCCATCTAAATAAGAGTAAATATATTAGCATCATCACTGGTTGTCATATTAACAATGAAAACAGGAAATATTAAAAAATGGAGAGATAATCCACTTTAGGGCAGATTCAGTGTTTATTGTGATACTCACCTCACTAACAGTGTTATTTTCAGGAACAGTTATCCCATAATTAGATTTTCCCCTTTGAATGTAATAATACCCATCGTATTAATAGCATCCAACATTTTTTCTTATATAGGCTTTTTCTTACAAAGGTTTCAAGCATTCAAAGAAGCCAAAGAGAAAGGAAAATGAACAGATTATATCATAGCCTTCAGTGCAAAAATCCTTCCTCCTGAGATGTTTTCAGAAGTTGAAGGTCCAACAATTTGTCAGCTTGCGGGTTGGGGGGTTGGGGGGGTGTCTAGGACAATTTGCTGTGGCCATCTCGCCATAGCCAACTTGCTGCACCCAACTCTCTGTGGAACATTTCCACACAGCATAATTCAATACGATAAATGTTATCCGCCACTGTTTCTTTGACATTACTGTATTTTTCGGAGTATAAGACACACATTTCCCCCCCCTAAAAGGGGGTGAAAATTTAGGTGCATCTTATACACCAAATGTAGCCCCGCCCACCCACTGGCCCCCACCCTTTGACCTCTGCCTTCCAGCAGTTACCTCCTTGCAGCAAGCAGCAAGAAGAAACAGCTCCTTTCAGCTTCAGCACAGCCTAATTAGCACAAGTTGATTGGATCGGCCTCCCGACTCTCAGCTGTTTTCCTCTCAGCTGTTTTGCCTGGGCCTCTGCTGCTTGCTGCAAGGAGGTAAATTGCTGGAGCAGATTTTTTTTTTTTTCTTCTGTTAATCAAGCTATGCGGAAAACAAAAATGAAAGTAAAGCAAGCTGTTTGCTGTTTGCTGCAACGAGGCAAAATTGCTGGGAGGCAGAGGCAGATTTCTTTTTCTTGTTTTCCTCACCAAAAAAAGGCAGGTGTGTCTTATAGTCCGGTGCATCTTATATTCCAAAAAATAAGGTATTTCTATTGACAAAAATGGAAATAATATTGACGAATAAGTGGAGGATAATGTGTTATTCTGTTGAGTTATCCCACATGGAACTTTCCATGGCCAGTTGTCCCACAGTGAATTGGCTGCAGTGAGTTGGCCACAGTGAGATGACCATGGTATATTGACTTATTCCAAATTTTGGAAGTGTCACAGGATTGTACTAGAACAAACTCAATAGATGCCATAATGGAACGATTCCTGTATTACCCTAGAGCATTTTTTAAATATGTCTTTCCTGGTAACACAGGCTGATTTTTAAGGCCAATGATGGGGGGGGGGGAAGGAGCTATAAAATCATGCTTTGGGGCAGATTTTGAATTTTTAAAAAATGAGTAAACAAAATGAGAGCAAAAGCATGTCAACCCCTGTTGTTCCAGGACCACCAAGAAATAGATACAGGTAAATCCTCAAATTGCAACCGTAATGGGGCCTGCCAGTAGCAAGTCATGAAGGTCATAAAGCAGGTTGGTCACATGACCAACCTGATTTCATGACCTTTCTTGCGGCATTCATTCAGCAACCCAATGGTTAGTTATGGACCAAAAAAAAAAAAACCAGAAGAAACTGTCAGTTTTCAAGAACGGCATCATAAAATATGATGACATCACTGTGGGATCCTATGATGGGTGGTAAATGTGGCCCAGCTGCCAAATGCCCAAAATGCAGTCACCTGATCATGGGGGGGGAGAGACCACCATAAGAACTTCAAATCCAGGTTGTAAGTGGCTCCCAGGTAGGTCCATCAAAATTTCAAATGGTTTCTAAACAACCAGTCTTAAGACAAGGATTACCTGTGTCATTCTAAACAAGTAAATCTTCTGTGCTTTCCATATTTACAGTACTGATAGTCCTCAACTTATGACCACAATTGTCAGGATAGTGATTTAAGAGCTGACCAGCTGCTACGATGATGCAATGATGCACTGATGTAATGATGGGAATGAGTCAGCAAGGTTTTTGGCTGTTATCCCTTTAAGAGTCTTTCCAATAAGAAGAGGCCCTGTTAGGGTCTCTCTCTCTCTCTCTCTCTTTCTCCCTCCCTCCCTCCCTCTCCCCCTCCCTCTTCCTCTCTCTCTCTCTCTCTCTCTCTCTCTCTCTCTCTCTCTCTCTTTCTCCCTCCCTCCCTCCCTCCCTCCCCCCTCCCTCTTCCTCTCTCTCTCTCTGTATGTTCTTCCCTGCTGTAATTTGCTGTTTGAGTTCTAACTATAGTACATATATGTATAGTATATATTCTTTTGTAGTAAAACCACTACTTATTACAAATCTCTGTTTCCTTTTATTGTTCCTGGGGTGTCTCACGTAGTGCACACTCTCACAACAATTGAGCCCAAAATCTCTGTTGCTAGGCGAGACAGTGAAGTGAATTTTGCCCCATTTTACAAACTATCTTAACAGAGTTGTTAAGTGAAACACTGCAGTTGTTAAGTTGGTAACACGGCTCCATTGACTTTGCTGGTCAGAAGGTCACAAAAGGGGACCCACATGACCCCAGGGCAGGGCAACCATCATAAATATGAGTCAATTGCCAAGCATTTGAATTTTGATCACGTGCCCACGGGGATGCCGCAATGGTCATAACTGTGGAAAAACGGCCATAAATCACTCTTTTCAGTGTCGTCGTAACTTTGAACAAACTGTTGTAAGTCGAGGACTACCTGGAGAGGGTTTCCCCCAGGTTGTTCGAAGCAGTCTTTTTGTCTATCTGAATCAGAAGACTTTGCAGAAAAGACCATGTGGCTGGAAAGTTAGGACCATCTATTGGTGATCCAAGATTGCAATTGTTATGTCCTGACTATCGGCGCATGGCAAGTAGAGCCGCCAGACGAGGGCGCTGTACTGGTGGGAAATAAGGTGTAGTTTCAATAATAATAATAATAATAATAATAATAATAATAATAATAATAATAATAATAATAATAATAATAATAATATTTCTATACCGCCCTTCTCCTGAAGGACTCAGGGCGGTGTACAGCCTATTTAAAAACAAAAGATAAAACAGCGATTAAAATTTAAAATAATTAAATAGATTTGGCTCAAATTTAAAACCCCAGAAATTTAAATACCCCAATTTAAAACTATTATGTTGATAGATCAGCCTGGTGGAACAACAGGGTCTTGAGTGCACAACGAAACACCCGGAGGTCGGAGATCTTACATATTTCCGGGGGCAGTTCGTTCCACAGGGCTGGGGCTCCCACAGAGAAGGCCCTCCCCCTGGGTGTCGCCAGCCGACATAACTTGGCCGATGGCACCCTGAGGAGACCCTCTCTATGGGAGCGAACTGGTCGGTGGGAGGCTATTGGTTAAGACGATGTCAAGTGGGGGATATATAAGAGCTGTCAGTTGTGAGGGAGCGCCCTCTTTCTCTATCTCCCTGCCGTGTTAGCTGTTATAGTAAGGCACTGTCTGGAAGTGTTGTTAATAAACTGTTGGTTGATGTTATATGGAGTTGCCTTGATTTTGCCTGCCTTCCCACGAACATAACAGCAATCGAGAAGGCCTTGTCCTTTTCTCAAAATGTCTTAACAATATATTTCCACTTATTCAAATTTATATTTATAAAGCGCATCTTAATCATTTCTCATTTTACCCAATCCAATTAGATATTTTGAGAAATATATTCAATATTTGAAATTGAATGTAAAACTGAATGAAATTGAGAGGAGGAGGAGGAGGAGGAGGGAAGGGGAAAGAGTAGAGAAGAGAAGAAGAGGATGGGGAAAGAAAGGAGGAAGGGATAGGGAAGAGGAAGAGGGTAGGTTTGAGGAGAAAGATTGCTGTACAATAAAAAAGATGAAGTGGAAGAAAGGCAACGCCGAACAAACAAATATAAATATATTAAGATAAAGAATGAACTGTTTAAGAATAAAAGAGAATAAACATGAATAAACAGTAAAGTTAGAATTTAGGGACAAATGAAGATGGTGTTTATGTATGCAAGTAGAGAAATATTGAGATATGTTTAAGAAAAAGAAAAGAAAAGAAAAGGGGGGAAGACGATTTTGGCAAGAATTGTAATTGAGTAAAATGTATTTGAATTTGATTAATTGTATAAGATAAGAAACGGCCAACACTGTTCCAAAAAAAAAAAAAAAAGATGTGGGTGAATGTGGGAGAGGATAAAAAACCAATAAAAATTGTTTTTTTAAAAAAAGAGAGAAGGCCTTGCCCTTCAAACAGAAGCCCCTCTTCTCTTTCCTGGGTGGCAGCAATATAACGTGGCAGAGACAGATCTTTCCTGACAAGCAAAGCAAACTGCATAATGCTGGTCTAAATGGCAATGGGGTTCATTAATTAGGTTGCTGCTTCAGAGAGCGTTGTTCCCCTGCAGCGATATTCTGCTCAAGGGGCTTTTCAATAGTATTGAATGGATGAAACAATTACTAAACAGGAATCCACTAACTGATCGCCACCATCCGTTTCCTCCAGCTAAGAGTTTTAAAGAGGGTTTCAAACAGAACAGGGGGAGAGAGAGAGAGAAAGACCACAGATTAATGGAGATGGAAGAAGGCTTTAAAATGTCCACCAACTTTTTGCTCTTCTGCATCCACAATCCTTTCCAAATGCAATAATAAAAAAAAAAATGGTCCACGGGATGGAAGGATCCTGATGCAATCACACATGCTACCCAGAGCTGGGCTTCATATAATTTAACAACCAATTCGCCTAGGGCAGAACCGAAAATGTAAGCGAGTGCGCCTTCCGTGCTTGTGCGCAGCTTCAAACACATGGCGATTTCATGCACACGGCTTCCAACACACCTTCTCAGGCAGCCACAGTGAATAGAGCAGGCAAGGCACAGAAATCAGCTGGGTTGCATGGGCAGAGCGAGCGAGCGAGCCAGAGAGTGAGATATATAGGACGAGATAGCACCAGGGTGGTCGGAACTATCGGTATGGGCGAACTGGTCTGAACCAGCAGCAGCCCACCTCTGAAGCTACCCCAATTCAGACTAGAGAGTATTTCCCTGTCAAAAGCTCATCAATACTTAGATACCCCTACTCACCTTGCTGAATGGTCTCTACAGTCTTCTGGTCTTGAATTTCGCTGCTCAACTCTTTGATTAAAAGGAGTGTGGTGGCTCACGTGGTTAGACTCGGGGCTAACAATCAGCGGGCTCGTGTTCGAGACCAGCTAGCTCCCGCAATGCAGAGTGAGCTCCCGTCACTTGCTCCAGGTCCTGCCAACCCAGCATTTTGAAAGTGGGGGACCATGAGTGTATAGATGGGCACCACTCTGGTGGGCAACTTAACAGAGACAAGTAAAGAGCCCCCAACTATGCATCCCCCTGGCAATGGTGATGTCACTGGCTGAGCCTTCGACTACGGAAGCGCCTCGGTGCTTCTGACACAAGAAAAAAAAAATTGACTATTGAAGTTATATTGTTTGCCAGTGGTGACTGGCAACACCCCAAAAGAAGATGGAGCCACAGAGTGGATGAGATCCCACCATTCTCGCTCTCTTGCACATATGTTCAAGCTTTTTTTTCTCTTTCTTCTCCTCTTCCTCTACAATGTAGGCTACCATCTTGGATATGGGTAAATGATTGCAGAAATCTGAATCACTAGGCAGAATTAGGGATAGAAACAAGAAACCCACCTTGCTAGCTGAAAAAAATGGATTCCCAACAGATCTTAGGGATTTTATTCCATCTGGATATTGTTGAAGCCTTTATGGACTTCTAAATTCAGGGAAATGGGCCTGAATTTCCTTTGAATCACCATGCCCTACTCATCAGATCAGGCTAACTCCTTAGTTTTCAAGGGGTTAAATGGGAAAGAAATGTCAAGTGGAAGAGAAGGATAGTTAATCCAGAAAGAGCAGCTGAATGATCCACCTGAGATAACTACCCCCTATTATTTGAGAGCATTTCAATTCTCTTGCCTGTAGCCAATTTATGGCATGGCAGTTTTATTTCACAATGTTATAAACATATGAAGTTTCTTTCTATTGTTAGCCATCCCACTTTTGCCTTGATGTTTATAGCACAGCTCATTAAATTGGGTGCAGGAATAAAAAAAAAATTGTCTTGAACCCAGAGAATCATTTTGAAGGTTTTTCAAGAAGCACCTGAAAATACCGAGATGCTCAACTATCTAGAGAGATGAGGAACAGATGCAACTGTGTAATTCGCCCATAAACAAGTAAAAATGAACCCGTCAGCTATTCGAAGAACTTTACCCACAACTCGGCAGATGCATCTTTTTTCATTGTCTTTTCCTTGTTGTTACAGCTTTTAATGCTTTCTGAACTGGTCCAATATGCAGCGCTGTTAAAAAAGCTTTTATACTGTCACAGGTTTGCTTTTAGAGAATTACTAGCAGAAGTGCCTGCTCATAACTTCTGTCCACGAATAAATCCATTATCTCCCTCCCTCCTCCCCATAAAGTTGTGTTATTTAAAACAAAATACCTTGCTCCCCTGCAAATACCCAATATATCCTTCTAAAAGAGTTGTTAAGAACACAAAAAGAACAAACCAGGATTGCATAAGAGACCAATGTGGCATCGTTTCACTCAGAAGCAACCAGATCTATCCAGGAAGGTCAAGAACAAGAGGTCAAGAGAAGATCCCTCTTTCACTATTGCTCCTCGGGGACAATATTTAAAATATACTGATAGATAGATAGATACTGTAGATAGAATTCTTTATTGGCCAAGTGTGACTGGAAAAACAAGGAATTTGTCTTTGGTGCATTTTCTCAGTATACATAAAAAGAAAAGATACATTCGTCATTAATCATAAAGTACAACACTTAATGACAGTCAAAGGGTACAAATAAGCAATCAGAGCATAGTAAGAAGCCATCAAGACTTGTATCAACAAATGCTTTTCCAACCAAACAAAAGTCTGCTAGATTCACTCAATGACCACATGATTCACTTAACAACTGCAGTGATTCATTTATCAACTGTAGCAAAAAAAAAGAGAAAAGGTCATAAAATGGGGTTTACTACACTGTCTTGCATAGCAAAGGACTGCCTGTATGTAAAATCTGAATGCCTTGCTCCAGTGTGTTTTACATTTATTTACAAGCAAACCAATGTTTTTAAATTGTATTTGCTGAAGTTAATGGTCAATAGAGTACATTTCTGCAAATCGTTCTACCTTTAAGAGCTCTAAAGCCAGAGATTTACTTTGCTCACAAGTGAGAAATTTCAGCAACTATCTTTAAAATCAATCCTTAATAAACATTGTAATGCTATAGGATATGGCTCCATGATTGTTTACGTGGAGAATGATTTATACCTGAAGATGGACAAGAGATTTTTGTTATTTGATTTTTCCCCTCTCCCAGTGTGTTGCCTTCAGATCTTTAAAGCTTGAATACACTTGCACACTGAGATTGCAATTCTTTGAGCTCTGTAGTCCAGAGTGGAACCAAAATTAAAAGGTTTATGTTCAAGGAGAGCTGGAAGAAATCCATGCAAATTCCTGCACATTCTTTTTTTTTTTAATTCATCAAATTGAAAGGGGAATAAAATCCCCAAACAGAAATTGCAACAGAGCTGCTACTATTTCACAGAAGTTTCAGATAATGCTGGTTCACCGGTTAGAATATTGATTAATGCTAATTACATTTGGACCGTCAGATTTTAAGTATTGTAAGTAGAGTAATTTCTGGAAAAAGCTCCAATTGCAGAAGGCTTGCTCCTTCTGATAATCTGCAGCTGGAAGAGTAAATCATAAACTGAAACATTTAATACGTTCCCAGCATGTGAGATACCATTCTCCTTACAGAACCAATTAAATAGGTGCTATCAGGGCTGTAGTCCCATCCACCCAATTCCTTGTTATGAACCATTCTCACAAACTTCTCAAATGAAAATGGATCTGTTGGTCAAATAAAGCATCCCTTCACAAATATGGCCTGCTATTCTCATTGACAATATTAGAATCTCTCTTATTCTAATTTCAGGCAGACCTAGATGTCCACTTAGTATGCGAAGAGAGACCAGAAATGAAAAAATGCAACCATAAAGCAAAGATGATAAGAGGTAGCTGCTTGTTGCAGAGATAGTCGCTAAGCCAGGGGAAAGAGTCAAACAGGGTATTGGTCTGGAATCCCTATGTGGGCACAAAAGGGAAAAGTATGACCACCGACCGTTGTATGCTGCTGAATCTTGTCTAATTTTACATAGGTGTAAACAATATGTCTGAGAAGATTGCTGTGCTTAGGCTTGAGCAATAAAAGAAGCTAATTGAACTCTTCATGTGTGAATCTGGTTGTTTACACCCCCACTGGAAGAAGGATTCAGAGCAATATTCTTGTCAGCCTCCACTTCTATATTGCTTGCTTGCTACGGCTGCCATTGTAAGGGGGGGAGGGGGAAGTTGTCTGGGTAGTTGGGAGTGGGGAAGCGAGCTGGTGGAGATGTCTCGTAACAGGAGAAATTAACAGGAGAAATTTGGAGAAAATTTTCCTCAGTGCTTTCTCTGTAGCTGGGAGGCGTGCTGATAACCAGTCAAGATCAACCATCCTGGCATACCAGAAGGATGGAGCCATCTGAAGCTGCACCCCACATGACACTTTGGGGGGATGTGGATTGGATAATCTTGACTGGACCCTTGGGGGGAGGGTTTTGAGGATGCTTTCTATATGTGATTTTTGCGCCTATTGCCTTAGACCTTGCTTTTCTTTGGTTGCATTCAGTTCCTACTCAGTAAAAGTACCTTTCTCTATGAAAATGGAGTCGGGGTTTTTCTTTCTTGAGTTGTGAAAGGAGGCATACCTGACAATTCTACTTTATGCCACCCAAACAAGGTGCGTATCCTCTGTCTATCTACATAGTGCTATGAGCTGGACAAATTATGAATTACTCAAAGATTCTACAGAGATTCTCCATCATCTACATCATGGTTGTCTCAAAGGTGCTTTTCAAAAGCAACTGAACTTTCTTGGGTTTTCCTTGAAAATGTTTAGCTTGTCATCCAATAAGCTTCTTCAGTTAGAAGCCTTAGACTTAGAATAACTTTATTGTCACTTTGAATGTACACTAATCGGCATACATTAAAATGAAATTTCATTGCATACAGCTCTCAAAGAGTCACCACCTCCAATATGCACTACATAAACAATGACAAAATAAATACTAAATTGTGCATATACCCACATATATTATACGATCCAGAGAAACAACACAGTCTAGTTCGAATGTATACATGTACATGGTGAGAAAAACAATTTTTGCAAGTTTTCCAGACGGATGGCATAGGGAACAAAGCGGTTACAGAATCTGGTAGTCTTGCTAGAAATAATTTGAAGCCTCCTCCCAGAGGGGAGCAATAGTTCTGACTGATGGTGAGGAATGAAAGGATTTATATTCTTTGCAAACATTTGGTCATTAGTACTCTGAAGGTTGGGCTCTCTGAGAGTAGTTGAGGCCACTTGGGGGTTTATCTATACCCTCAGGGTCATCTGAATCAGAGTGAAAATGGGTGTGGAATATAAATTCTTTCCCCATATAAATTCCCCATCAGTAAGTCAGAAGTAAAGAAGCTTCTTAGATGACAAGTGAAACATTTTCAAGGAAAAAGCAAGAAAGTCCACTTATCTTTTGAAAAACACCTTTGGGATACTCAAAGATTCATTCACTTGTTTTTTTAAATAAAGATTCCATCCCTCATTTACTATAATACTAGCAATAACCAGGTCTTATTCAACAAATACCTCAGGAAAGTCAAAGTATCTAAGAGGGCCAAGTAATTTTCAACATATCCTTCTTAACTGTTACCCAGACTAGACTTTCTAAAGACCATAAACCAATAAAGCAGATGCCTCAGGACTTATATATACTTCTTAATGCAAGACCTGATTGAACAGAATGGACTTTCTCTTTTACTCTGGTCCCAGTTTCAATTGAGGTTGCGGAAGGAGCAGGACAGGTTTATTTAATTGATTCATAATCTGCATTTCTACCTAAAGGCCAAAATCCATATGGCAAATGGCAAGGCAAAACAAATTGCCTCATTACTCCATCTGTAGTAGACTAGTAGAAAAGAGTTGTTCTATGTTCCTGTTTAGAAAATGGAGATTAATTCAGTCACTGTTTCACATTACAAAAATCAAAGCATGCAAAGGATTCTAAGTGCACGATGAGATCAATGGTGGAATGCAGAGAAGGCAGAGAGAAAGATGGTAATAAAGCTGAAGTCCTCAGCTTATGACCAATGGTGGGGTTCAAATAATTTAACAATCGGTTCTCTGCCCTAATGACTGGCTGGGTAGGCATGGCCAGGTGGTCATGTGCTGTGCCTATCCATGCCTATCATATTCCCTATGATAATCATGGGATCAAAGTTTAGGCACCTGACAACTGGCATGTACTCAACATATGACCACAATTGAGCCCAAAATTTATGTTGCCAAGTGAGATATTTGTTAAGTGAGTTTTGCCCCATTTTACAACTTTTCTTGCCCCAGTTGTTAAGTAAATCACTGCAAGTGTTATCCTAATAACCCAGCTGTTAAGTGACTCTGCCTTCCCCATTGACTTTGCTTGTCAGAAGGTCACAAAAGCTGATCATACGATTCTCGGACACCATCATAAATATGAACCAAGTCGCAAGATCTGAATTTTGATCACAGGGATGCTGCAACGGTAAGTGTGAAAAATGATCATAGGTCACTTTTTTCAGTGTTATAACTTTGAACGGTCACTAAACAAAGTGTCGTAAATCAAGGACTATCTGTACTGTACCTATCTTATTCCCAACCTCTGTTCACTCCAGAGGACAGGGAGGTTATTTTACATCTCTTCTTCTCTTTTATTCTTTCCAGAGAATGCACCCTTCAACCTGCAAATGACATTTCCTACTGCTACATTTTTTTTAGCACACACTTAAGTGGTTTTTGTTCTTGTTTTACATTTGTTTACTTTAGGACAAATGGTCAAGGAAAATTTTCAAGCTGGCTGTTTCTGGAAGGCTTCAGTTTATAACATAATTTTCCAGTCATTGCTTTCCTTTCATTTTTTTTTAAATCACTGCAGCAATTAATTCTCAGGTTAGATTTTACTGCTAATATTGTTGGGCACACATGTATGCCTTTTCTTCTGTTAATTAGTTGGAAAATAAAATATACAAAATATATAAAATGAACAGAGGCAAACATCAAAGCGGAGCTCTCTTTCTGCGGGGAAAAGCAATTGTAAAAAACAAATGTGTGAATATCACAAACAAGATTTGATTTTGATGATTTCTCAAGGCTAACATGTGTCCCCGTGGAATGAGAGAATAAATATTGTGTTGTAGGGGGGAGAGGGGGGCACGAGAGGGAATTTTAGCTATTGATGGAATTGTCCTGTAGCTCTGCTCACTGGATACTATTTCTCTCTTAGAAGAGAACTGGAAAGAGAAAAAAAAAGCACATACTCAGAAACCAGGTATCGCTGAGAAAGAGTTGCGTTGGGTTTCAGATCTTTTCAATCCATTTCACTCTTTGGTACAAAAGTGGACAAAAGCAGAGGGAAGAGAAAAAAAACACACAACAGAAGAAACATGATTCTTGGGTTCTCTTGCCTGCTAGAAACTGGGGCTCTAGTAGACAAATACAACAGGTAGATTTATTTAAGCCCTCTGGGGTTTTAATGAATATGTGCCCGGGAGGGAACAGAAGAGAAAGGAAAGCATTGCTCAGGAATTCTTTGTCAGAAAAATAAAAATTCAACACAAAAATAGTTTGCCGCGAAAGTGACTGCCTGCGAAGGCTGCTGGATTGGGGCTGAAAGGCAAAAGCGGAAGCAGTATGCTCTGTCCCACATTTGGCTAGACCAGGTTGCCCTGATTAAAAAAAAACCACTTAATCTCTCCCCTGGTATAGCTGACACAGGAGAGGCTGTGGTTTAGAGGTTAATACATCTACTTAATATGCAAGTAGCCCGGGTTTGAATCCCAGAAAGGGTATGGCTAGCTGATGAGAGCTAAATAGATCTATACTAGTCTCCTTTTATTTCTTTGCCAGTAAAATAAAAATTCAACATTGCTCAGGAACAATGTAATAATGATATAAGAAAATATCAAGAGCAGGAAAAAATAAAGTTGGAGTCTTCATTCAAAGTTTTGTTGTTGTTCTTCAGTTGCTAAATCATGTCACAACCACACATCCCACAGCATCCCAGGTCCCCTGTCCTCCACCATCTGCAGGAGTTTGCCCAAATCCATATTCATTGTATCAATGACACTATCTAACCATCTCATCTTCTGCCGTCCTTTTGCCTTCAATCTTTCCCAACATCAGGGCCTTTTCCAAGGAGGTCTGTCTTCTGATAAGGTGGCCAAAGTACTTGAGGTTCAACTTCAGTATCTGCCCTTCCAAAGAGCAATCAGGGTTGATTTTCCTTTAGGACTGACTGATTAGATCTCCTTGTACTCCAAAGGACTCTCAAGAGTCTTCTCCAGCACCACAATTAGAAAGCATCAATTCTTCAGCGCTCAGCCTTTCTTATAGTCCAACACTCACAGCCATACATTACAACTGGGAAAATCATAGCTTTTGACTATACAGACCTTTGTTGGCAAGTTGTCTCTGCTTTTTAATATGCTGTCTAGGTTTCCCATAGCTTTCCTCCCTCAGTACTCATCACTCAATAATAATTATTACTTAGTAAAATAATAATTACTCAGTGTTTAATAAAATGATGCCATCATCAAGGGCCGCTCACCAAGTTCCCTCCATTTCATCCTCATTTCCATAGGCTTCATTTTCAGATCTTCCCTGATCAGGGCCATCCACTGAGAATGGGTGGGAGAGAAGTGTTTTTAAAAGTCAAAATGGCAGCCACAATGGAATGATCAAACCATGTTGTCCACCTGTCAGATATAAAAAAGGGGCAGGGCTTCAATTGCCTGGTTGCAGCTGCCATATTGGGGTTTCTCTGGGCCTCAGTTGCAAAAGGTCTACGCTTTGAGAAAGGGGTGTCCAACCTTGGCAACTTGAAGACATATGGACTTCAACTCCCAGAATTCCTCAGCCAGCCATACTAGCTGGGGAAATCTAGAAGTTGAAGTTCATAAGTTTTCAAGTTGCCAAGGTTGGATACTCCTGCTTTAAGAGTAGCCACCATTTCTTAAAAGAGCCTTTCCCATAAACAAGGTATATTTTCCCTCCCTTTTGTGTTCTCTCATACAAATATACTTGTTTTGCAAGTGTTCACGCTGCCTGCTGTGAAGCACACTAACTGTTAGAGATGGCAGCCAGAAGGCCAAGAAGTCTTATTTTAAGTGCCACTTTGAAGCCATCAGTCCTGTAGAAACACCTAACCCTTCCAGGCCTCCATTCAAAATAAAACAATAAAAATCTCTTTTCCAGCCAAAGAAAGTGCTTTTATAGCCCTGAATATTTTCCTCATCCATCCCCATCCAACCAATATGGAGGGCAGGTGGGAAACAAGCTGGGGAGAGGAGAAATAAAAAGTATCATTAATAAAGGAGAATACAGATAGTCCTTGTCTTATAACCATATAGTTATAAAACTATATGAATTTATGACCATTTTTCACACTTATGACCGTTGCAGCATTTTCATGATCAAAATTCAGACACTTGGCAACTGGCATGTATTTTTTTTTTTAATTTGATTTATATGCCGCCCTTCTCCGGAGACTCAGGGCGGCTTACAATGCATTAAGCAATAGCCTTCATACTTTTTGTATATTTATACAAAGTCAGCTTATTGCCCCCACAAACTGGGTCCTCATGTATTTATGACGTGTGAAGTATCCCAGGTCATGTGATTATCTTTTGTGACCTTCTGACAAGCAAAATCAATGGGAAAGTCAGATTCACTTAACAACCATGTTATTCACTTAACAACTGCAGTGATTCACTTAACAACTGTGGCAAGAAAGGTCCTAAAATGGGGCAAAACTCACTCAACAACCGTCTCACTTAGCAAAGGAAATTTTAGGCTCAATCATAGTCATACACTGAGGACTGGCTACCTGTGTCATTTTCTCGGTGAGCTCCCTTCAATGCTAAGAAGAAAATTCCTCGTTAAAATCTATTTTCTATCTTTTAAAATTAGTTTTCGTCATTTCAAAATGATATTCTCAAAAAACCTAGTGGAAGCTTCACTCCCTTCTTTAAAACTGTTTCCTTTTCTAACACCAAATCTTAAGTTCCTTTTTAGAAAGCCAAATTATTTCCAGGGGTGGGCTTCAAAAATTTTAGCAAGGGTTTCTCTGCCCAGTTGCTGGGTGGGCGTGGCCATGGTGGGCGTGGCCTAGTCGGCCTCCTGCACCACCGGGGAGGGGGGGGCTTTTCTATCCTTCAAGGGCTCCGGAGGTTTTCCTCGAGCCTCCGGGAGGACAAAAATGGTCTCCCCAGGCTCTGGAGGCCCTCTGGAGGCCAGAAACGGGCCCATTTCTGGCCTTCCCAAACTTCAGGTAAACTCATTTTTTGCCCTTTCCAAGCCTCCTTGTGGGCCCTGCGCTTACCTGCATCCAAAACGGGCCGCGTGGTGACTCTGGGGTTGGGTGGTGTGGGCAGGGTGGGGCGAGCCAGGAGTGGGATTTGGGGGTTCTCTGAACTGCACAGAATCTTAGTTAGATGTTCTCCCAAACCCCTGCGAACCCCCAGCAGTCTACCCTGATTATTTTCCTATCTTAGGTTTTTTTTTTTTTTAATCTATTGCTCCATCAGATTAAACTCGATCTTTTTAAGGGTTAAAATTTAACAAGGATGCCAAGGAATGAACTTGGAACCTTTTCTCTATTGCTGGAGAATGTATGAGATAATCAGACAGAAAGCCAAGAGAGGTACCTGCATTGTGACTTGACCTCAATGAGAGATTCATATTCAGACACTCGTCTTTTTTTAATTAGAAATACTGAAATTAAAGGTTGCTTGCTCTCTTTCTCTCTCCCTTTACTGCCTTTTAAAAATTTTATTACAGTTATGAGCCTAGGTAAGAGCTTTTGTAGTAAGTTGGCTAAGGCACCAGCCTAGAAATCAAGAGACTGCGAGTTCTAGTGACCTTCAGCCAGTCACTTTCTCTCAGCCCCAGGGAGGAGGCAATGGCAAACCACTTCTGAAAAACCATGCCAAGAAAACTGTGCAGGAGGTAGCCAGGAGTCAACAACAGGCTCAAAAGATCAAAAAAGAGGCATAGGCATCTGTTCCCAACCACAATTATAGATAGTCCTCAACTTCTGACCACAATTGGGACTAGAATTTCCACTGCTAAACAAGGCATTTGTTAAATAAGTTGTGCCCAATTTTGCAACCTTTTTTTTTTTTTTTTTTGCACAGTTGTTAAGCAAATCCCTGTAGTTGTTAAGTACGGTAAACTATGCAATTGTTAAGCAAATTCAGCTCCCTCCTCCCCCATTGACTTTGCTTGTCAGAAACTGGTTGGGAAGTTTACAACCACTGCAAATACATGCCAGGTGCCACATGCCTGAATTTTGATCCTGGGACCATGTGGATGAGATGACAGTCGTATTATATGTGTTGACGACTGGTTGTAAGTCATTTTCTACAGTGCTATTGTAATTTCAAATGGTCACTAAATGAATGTCAAGGGCTACACCTGCATGTCAAAACAATGAAATGGGCATTGTGATGTCTCCATGTCTGCATTATGACTCACATACTGTATGTAAAAACATAACAGGTGGGTTTTGTGACATGACACATGCTCAGTCCCTTTTCTTCTATTTGGCCTCCCTCCCGCACTTAGTCTTATATACCGCTTCACTTTGCTTTATAACCCTTTTTAAGTGGTTTACAGTGGTTTAGTGGTTTATAACTATATTGACCCCAACAATCTGGGTCTTCATTTTACCATCCTCGGAAGGATGGAAGGCTGAGTCAACCTTGAGCTGATCCGGATCGAACTGCTAGCAGTCGGCAGAGTTAGCCTGCAATACTGCATTCTAACCACTGTGCATCACAGCTCCTTGGGGGAAAAGGACCAACCATGTGTCACGTCACAAAGTCCACCCCTTATGTTTATATATATATATTTCATATACATACACATACACACATCATCATCATCATCATCATCATCATCATCATCATCATCTGCCAGCAATGTTCCCCTGGATTCTGCGTAGAATTTAAAAGTCCAAACTTTGCTCATAAGAAGTAAAGGACAGACGTTTGATATCAGGCCTCAAAATTAAAAACAAAATGTGCTCAGAACATTTCAGCCTCTCAGAACATTACAGTTTGGAGACAACCATTTTAGCAAAAAGAAACCTGAGTACCACACAATTGAGAGATTGCTGAATTCACATACATCAAATGCTTTCAAGCTACCTCAAAAGGGCTCTACAAGCACAATGGATTTTAGCACTTTACAGTTGCTAATTGATCAAGTGCTTGTAATTTGTGTCACATGTAAACTCCATCTGCATAGCCAACCTCTTTCCTCACCAACCTCACCCCAATTTAAATCTTACTTCAATCCAGCTTCCCCCCCCCCCCCCCACATCTGATGAAGAGAGCTACAAGCTCACAAATGCTGTTCCTTTTATTAATATTTGTTTAGGCTGACTCATCCTTCCATGGTGGGTAAAATGAGGACCCAAATTGCTGGGGGAAATAGGCTGATTCTGTAAACCACTTAAGAGAGGCCTGTAAAGCAGTATATAAGTCTAAGTGCTATTGCTAGTGCTAGTCAGAAAGATGATTTTTGGCTACCCTCTTTCTTCCGAGAAATCTACTTCTGGTTTACTATTGTAACAGTAACAGTAACAGAGCTGGAAGGGACCTTGGAGGTCATCTAGTCCAACCCCCTGCTCACGCAGGAGACCTGTACTACAGGAGAACCGCCGAACTGCTGACCTTTCTGATTGACAAGCTCAGTGTCTTAGCCACTGAGCCACCTAGTCAGGCTCAATATATTGTATTGTAATGTATTGTATTGTAATGTAGATCATTATTGTAATGTAGATCATGTAGAACAGTTTGAAAAGCAAGATACTGTTTTGTTTCTAGATAAAAAGGTTGGTGCTGTATAGGGCAGTAAAGCTCAAGTCGCACCTGTCAACAAACTCTTTAAAGCAACTGCATCTTTTCTCAGAGTGCTATGCAATTGCAGCAGAAGACATGTTTTAATTTGATGAGTTGTAAATAGATGCTATGTGAGCAATGCCTGCACACTTCGGGGGAAAAAAAACTGCCCAGTCCTAAGAGCTTTGCATACTATAGCAACATCTGTCCTTTACCCAAAAATTGCCTGCTCCAGCAAAAGATGCTTTTGTTTACTTCTTCTCAGAGGGATTTAGAATTTAGTTTGAATTTCTTTTGTGGATTCCCTTCAACTTTAATCCTGCCATTTGCAGAGGATGCTGGGGTTGTCGGTTGTGTTTTCACTGGTGTTTAAGATTATGTGTGCAGGGACTTGTCTCTTGGTTAATTTAGTGATTAGGATGTGTGATTTATTCTCAGCTACTCTGCATTTTAATTGTTTAGCAGGTGTCCATATGTCAGAGACACTGACATGAACTTTTACATATAAATGTATTTTACATCAAATAAAATAGTCAGGCACATCACTACACCATGAGGTAAATCGTCAGGTAAATCCACAGAAGAAAAAGGCGGGAAAAAAGGGAAACTTCCCCCCCACACCCACAGCAACCAATCACATTGCAGATTTCCTTACGCACCACTCTCCAACCAATCAACTATAACTGTGTGTCCTGGCTCATTGTACAACCCCATTGTTCCAGCTACTAAATTTAAATACCGTAACCGTTTTTAATTGTTTTTGTTTTTTTAAATTCTTGTTCGCTGCCCAGAGTTACTTGATGAGACGGGTGTCCATGCAAACTGAATGAACAAATAGAGTTGTTCCATTTTCTAAATTAAAAGGGCTCAAGGCAGAAGATTCATCCTGAAAGACTCGGCAAACTATTGGAGTAACGCTTGCAGAATTCTCAAATAAGGCCACTGTATTTTCCTTTAGAAAGTAAAAAAAAAAACAAGCATTTTGCCTCCCTAGCCAGCTGAATGAGATGATTTGGAAGCAATGTCCGGCAGCACCACTACACTTAAAATCATTGCAAAATGGAAAAACTGGAAATTTGTTGTCCGTTGACAGCAACAAGCAACCTATTACAGATTGATTGCAGGGGCTGCAATTTGCTTTAAGGTGTGAGAACGGAAGCGGGAAGCAAAATGTACTCTCTCTTTTTTTTCCCCCCCATCTCCGCACACCTGCAAAAGAAGAAGGATTATTATGGGACTGTGAAAGAGCCTGAGGACATTTTTAAAGTGTGATGCGAGCAACAGGAAAATGTACCCATCACCTCTGCAACAGGGGCAAGTGGGTTTAGGTATATTTTGATGTTACAGAAATAGTCAGCAATTATACTAATTTCCCCAATGCATTTTCCCATTTGCAAACAAAGCCCAGAGTTTGCTTTTCAGGTGGTGAAATGTACAGCCCTGGGGGCAGGGCAGCTGGAGATCATATTCTCTCCTTAACCTTTCCTATCTGCTGCACCATAAATGTATTCTTACTATAAATATTCATGCAGAGATGATGCCTCAAGCATATGCCAAATGGGCTGCCTGCAAAATGGAGGTTTTTTTCCAGACAAAAGTTTGCAAATGTTTTTCTACTGCGTTTAGCATTTTAACCTAGAAGGGAAAAATATACTTTTATAATCCACTGAGATTATGTTAGATAGGTGTTCAAGAATTTGACTTTTAAAAAAGCCAAAAACAACAAAAAATGGTTTTCTTGGTATAAACATACAGGTAATGGTGGGGGGGGGTGTCTCCTATTTTTTTTAATAGGAGAGATTTGTAGATTTCTTTAACAGTTTACATTTAAACACTGGAGAGCTGGGGAGAAGGGAGCGCAAGGAATGGAAAAGTGGCAGTTTAAACCTTGAATTAATAACCGGAAAGGGGACATGCAGTTTGAAGGCTGCAATCTAGCTGTTGCAAGAACAGAAAGCTAGGCAGATGGTTAGCCCACTCTTTCAAACCGAAGTAATTTAAAGATGTCTGAGATTGTGGCATCTCCGTTTCACAAAACCTGCTGTTCAATGCCAGGTCAGTTGCTGGTAGAATATCTACTAGGTTAAAAATGCTGAGAAAAGCAGGTTCATTTCTCCTAGTTCAGTCCATTAAACTAACCTTGGTAGCTCACTGGTGGAGATGGAGTAACTATTTTTTTAAAAAGTCCAACCTCTTAACTAGATATTTCAACCACCCATTTTAAGCATATACAGGTTGTCCTCCACTTACGATCGTTCGTTTAGCAACTGTTCAAAGTTACGATGGCATTGAAAAAAAGAGGGCTGACAACCGGACCTTCCAATTATAAACATCGCAGCATCCCCACTACGTATGATCAAAATTTGTGCACCTGGCAATTGGCATGTACTTATGACAGTTGCAGCATCTGTGGTCACGTGGTTGCATTTTTGTGACATTTAAGCCAGATGGCTTAAAGGTAAAGGTTCCCCTCTCACATCTGTGCTAGTCATTCCTGACTCTAGGGGGCAGTGATCATCTCTATTTCAAAGCCAAAGAGCCAGCACTGTCCGAAGACATCTCCATGGTCATGTGGCCGGCATGACTAAATGCCAAAGGTGCACAGAACGCTGTTACCTTCCCACCAAAGGTGGTCCCTATTTTTCTACTTGCATTTTTTACATGCTTTCGAACTGCTAGGTTGGCAGACGTTGGGACAAGTAACGGGAGCTCACCCCATTACGCAGCACTTGGGATTCAAACCGCTGAACTGCCGACCTTTCCATCGACAAGCTCAGCATCTTAGCCACCGAGCCACCGCATCCCTGTTGCCAGGCGGCTTACAACAAGGAAATTCAATGGGGGAAGTGGAGTCACTTGATAACCATGCAAAAAAAAGTTGTAAAATCATGATTGTTTTGTTTAGGGGTGGAAGTTCTGGTCCCTATTATGGTCATAAGTTGAGGACCAATATATATATATATTTAATTTGATTTATATGCCGCCCTTCTCCGAAGACTCAGGGCGGCTTACAATGTGCTCAGCAATAGCCTTCATCCTTTTGTATATTTATACAAAGTCAGCTTATTGCCCCCACAAACTGGGTCCTCATTTCACCTACCTTAGAAAAGATGGAAGGCTGAGTCAACCTTGAGCCTTGGCGAGATTCGAACCCTGCAGTAATTGCAGGCAGCTGGTCTTAATAAGCTTAATATTGAAATAGTTTAAGGATATTGCTAGTTCGGGGGACTCCAACCCCCGGTCCATGGATGCCACCGGGTCATGGCATGCCAGAAACCAGGCTGCACAAACAAGCGAAGTCCCATCTGTGGGATGCAGGCAGCATGAGAAACCATGCCCTCCTTCGGTCCACAGGAAAACCTCTCTCTATGGAACCCTGGTACCCCAAAGGTTGGGGGGGCCACCCTGCTAGTGTACATCCAAGCCTGATGCCACACTCTTCCTGAACTATTTGGGGCATCATGTTGGATTATTTCAGGCTCCTTGTCCTTTTATTTTCTACACTAAGAGTTCCTAGTAAAGGTTGCTTAAACTATCCAGCATCAGGCACACAGCATGGAATACTTATTAAATGGAATTACAGGTAGCCCTTGATTTATGACCATTCGTCTAGTGACCATTTGAAGCTACCAGGGCACTGAAGAGAAGTGACTTATGACCATTTTTCACACTTACGACCACTGCAGCATCCCCATGGTCACATGATCAAAATTTGGATGCTTGTGATCATCTTTTGTGACCTTCTGAGAAAGTTAATGGGGAAGCCAGATTCATTTAACAGCTGTGTAACTAACTTAACAACCGCAGTGATTCACTTAACAATGGTAGCCAGAAAGGTCATAAAATGGGACAAAACTCACATATCATGCTTAGAAAGCTTAGTTTAGAAATGATGGGCTCAATTGTGTTTGTAAATCGATCGCCACCTGTATTCAGAGAAAGCCATGGGAGCTACAGACAGGGAAATTATCTTGGATCTGCGCTAGATCACTGGACATTCGTGCTTAGCTGTTTTGAAGGAGACAAGAGAAAGTTATGGGAAAGGAAGATCATCTAATAGTGCAACCCATAGATCTCTGTTCTCACAGGCTTGGTTTTTTATTAAATATTGCAAGTAACATGAATGGTGGTTACGTTTGAAATAGATGCTATTCTGTTCTATTTCATTGTCATTGCCATGTATTTTGAAAGCCAGGAAAGTCTACAGAGTATTCCGGCTACCATCAGTTGCCAATTCATTTAGTTCACATTGGCACACTATCCAGGGTGCACCACGAAGAAAGAGCTAGATTGACACATTACATGGCGTTTTCTGGGACCCTCTATATAAATGGGGCATAGTATCCTCCCCTCAGTGTGACTGCGGGATCCCACATCAAACTGTAGATGATGTGATCAGCTCCAAGCTGAAGGCATATACTGGCCCAGTGTCTGATTTTTAAAAAATATAAACGATGCTGTGCTTCAATGATTAGATGGCCTAGATATTACTATTTGAACACTGATCATTTCAACATTCATATTTTATTGGGTTCTACTAATCTAGTTGAAATGTTAATATAGATTGATAGTCCATGTACAATATAGAAAGAAAGAAAGAAAGAAAGAAAGAAAGAAAGAAAGAAAGAAAGAAAGAAAGAAAGAAAGAAAGAAAGAAAGAAAGAAAGAAAGAAAGAAAGAAAGAAAGATTCTATTCTTGCAGACTTGGAGATGCAGATGCCTTATTAAAGATTTAACAAACCACCCCCTTATGATCCTGTCTAGGTACCTTGTAGACAGTTTATCTGACACAATTCCATTATATCATTCCCAAGTGAAGGAATGCATTCCCTTAGGAATCCCAAAAGTGCTTTTTCAAGAGGCAACTGGACTTTCTTTGTTTCTCCTTTAAGATTTTTTGCTTCTCAACAGTGGTGGGATTCAAAATTTTTTACTACCGGTTCTGTGGACGTGGCTTGGTGGGCATGGCATGGCTTGGTGGGCGTGGCAGGGGAAGGATACTGTAAAATCTCCATTCCCACCCCACTCCAGGGGAAGGTTACTGCAAAATCCCCATTTCCTCCTGATCAGCTGGGACTCGGGAAGCAGAGAATAGATGAGGCGGGGCCAGTCAGAAGTGGTATTTACCGGTTCTCTGAACTACTCAAAATTTCTGCTACCGGTTCTCCAGAATGGTCAGAACCTGCTGAATACCACCTTGGCTTCTCACCCAAGAAACATCTTCAGTTCTGACTGAATGGGTGGAGAATGGAAAGATTGATTCTGAAGAAGCTGAAGAACTAAAGAAGCTTCTTGGATGGGAAGCAAAATGTCTTCAAGGAAGAGACCAAAAAAAAGTCCAGTTGCCTCTTGAAAAAGCACCTTTGGGACAACCATGACCTACATGATCGAGAATCTTTACAGACATTGGACCTTGGGAATTACATTTGGCTCCTACTCTTCATTCAGAAATTTTCTTAAAATGCATCTCTTTCCGCAGACTTGCTTAAATGGAGATGCCAGGTTTTAATTTTACCTTATTTTTTTAAACTATTTTATGCTTTCATCATTGTCACCTGTCTTGAATAGTCATTTGAGAAGAAAAATGGGATATAAATGGGCAGCAGTGTCTCCCTTAGGATTTAATGGAAGTGTGGGAAACCAAAGATACTGTACAAAAGCAATGAAATGACTGCACAATGAAAGACGTGGCCTTGATGCGCAATTGTGAATCACCTGATACGGAAATAAGCACAGCAACACCACTCTCACCACCTTTTTTCCCCCAAATTTCTCTTTTCATTTGATATATTTTAAGAAAACTCTTTCATCAAAATGAATAGTGCAGTCAAAAGCTGTAACAATCATTTTGTTCAACGCTGTCCCACAACTATATAATTTCTACACAACTGAAACTATTTTGTTGTGCTGCTTATGCAAATGAATTCTGTTAAAATTAGATGAAATAAAGTACCTTTTCTTGCTCTGGACTGAGCTGAGCTAACTCCGCTCTTTTCAATGTTCTTCTCACTGACTGGTTAAAATAATGGTCAGTACAAATGACAACACAATGAACCCTCAATTTGAGAATGATCCTACAGAACATGGAATCATAGGGCTGGAAGGAATCACAGATATCTTCTGGTCCAACCCCCTGCTCAAGGCAGGAGCCATTATACCATCTTAATCAAATGGATGTCCACTCTATTTTCAAAAACTTTCAATGATGGAGCATCCACAACTCTAGGATGCAAGTTATTCCACTGAATAATTGTTCTCACCGTTAGAAAATGTCCCCTTACTTCTAAGTTCAATGTCTCCTTATACAAGCTTCCACCAATTACTTCTGGTCTTGCCTTCAGGAAAATAACTCAGTCCCCTCCTTCTCTGTGACAGCCCCTCAAGTAATGGAATCAGTTATATCCTGCCTACAGTCCTTCACCCTCACTTCTTTCTGTGGTTATAGTTTGTAATCTTAAAGATTGCTGAGTTTTGTAGATGGTTATATTGACTAAACCATTTACGATGGTACCTTCATACTCATTGTTAATTAGTTCTGGGAGGCCTGATAGGTATCAAAAACAACAGGTACTGTTGAGGGTAAAACTGCCCTCTGCAAGGTAGTGCAACGGACCAGACAGCGAATAGATACGTTGCTATGCAAAACACACAGATAGTCACAGACTCTGAACGTTTAAAGAAAAATAAACAGTCTTTACTTGTAGTAAAAAAAGAAACTTGGCTTCTCAAAACAACTTCTTCAAACAATCACGGTTTAACACAAAACATAGTTTGTTTACAATTCCAGTTCTCTCCAAACACAGACATAGTTCCTTCAGCAGTTCAACCTTCTAATAGCAGGAGCAGGAGCAGGAGCAGAAGTGAGAGCAGAAGTGAACGAACTTCCTGCCTTCCTTATATGTCTGCTTAGCACAGCCAATTAGTCATCTTTGTAGCAGTTAAAGTTACAGAACATAGTTTTCTATATATTATCTACCCAACCGTAGGATAAGCATCCAACAAGTACCAAACAAATTTTTCTCATAAGGAATAATGTAATAAGTGATAAAACAACCTTTTTTTTTTCTCTTTTAATGACCCTGTTTTGGATCCCTTGCATCCAAAAGAAGAAGGGGATGACGGAGAATGAGGTGGCTGGATGGAGTCACTGAAGCAGTAGGTGTGAGCTTAAATGGACTCCAGGAGATGGTAGAGGACAGGAAGGCCTGGAGGAAAATTGTCCTTGGGGTCGTGATGGGTCAGACATGACTTCGCAACTAACAACAATCCCTTGCATCGGGGTGGAGTCAGGGCAACTGAATGGAGCTGAGTGTTTACTGGCTGGAAGCAGAAGCCCTTCCTGATGCCAATGAGAAGTTCGCAGCAGATATTTTGCCTTTGTGCCTAGAGAGAGAAATATCTGCTGCTACCTAGGATTGAAATCACAGCCTCCTGATTGTGAGGCGAAATAAATGATAAAGCAACCGACACTGACAAAATTCTAGCTTGTTCTGGCAGGCGATTTAAGCATTTGGGGCCATTTTCCCCAAAACATAAGTTTGATTTTTGGCCTAATTCATTTCTAGTTGTTCCTCATTGCAATATTGTTCTAATTTTCAACCTATTCTTCCCAATCCTATTTGTATTACTGAGCAAACCAGCATATCATCAACAGAAAGTGCAGGAGATACTTTCCCAAAACCTAGAAATGAATGGATGAACAAAGTAAGTATTGGTTTTTTAAAAAGGGAGGGGAGAAATGCTGTGTTCTGTCTAAAATGGACAGATAAATCAGCTAATCACAATTCATTTTACAGTAATTTTATTAAAAAACAAATGCATGTTATTTTAAATAAAAAGTAATTTAAAAAATAAAATAATTATGCAAACCTAGTGTCCTTTCAAGGGTGCCAACCCCAATTTGAGCAAGATAGCTATTTCCCTTTTCTCCCAGTGCTCAAAAACTGCCAGACTGCTATCTTGGAGCCTCCTCACAAGAAACAAGTGTCTGGAGCACTTATGGATGATTTCAAGACCTCTACTTATTCGGAGAGGTATTATGAAGGTTTACTAGCCAGCTCTTGATTGCATTGCGGTCATTGGTGCCACTTTTTGTTGTGGAGCTTGTCTTCAGTCCAAACATTCTTCCCCAAAAGCACATTGCAATTCTGAATTCTCCTTCTAGTTATAAAATTTGCATCACCATCAATATAAAACATTTATAGAAGCCCAAGGCTTACGCATAAACCTTTTATAAGTACTATACTGATCTTTTTTTTTTTAACCTAGCATTTTCCTGCAAATGCAGGATCCAGTTTTTCAAATCAACTGAGCGGTGATCCATTGATTGAGAAAGGAATTGACTACCTGACTTGACCCTGACTTTGTGAGCTGAGAGAGTCAAGTGGCCCAAGATCAGACAGCTTTCATGCCTAAGGCAGACTAGAACTCAAAGTTTCATGGTGATTGACCCAAACACATCCAGTCAATTTTCACGCCTAAGGACAGAACTATAACTCACTAGAATGGACAAGAGATGATGGATAGATGATTTTCTTTTTATTGTTGTTTTGATTTGCTTTTCCTTTTTCCTCTCTTTCTTTCAAAGCATAGCAATTAAAGTATGGAAGCGGCAAGAAATGATGGACGGATGATTTCTCTTTTTTGTCGTTGTTTCGAGTTGTTTTTCCTTTTTTCTCTCTCTCTTAAAGTCTCTTAATAAAGAGTGACATGACTAAAAGCTAGAATAAGTGATGGAAATAAGAGAAGGGGGAATATTAGTGTACACATTTTTTTATCATAAAATGAAAGTAATAAGAGAAAATGTGGAAGAATTGAACAATGACAGACTATAACTTAATATAAGTGTGTATTATTAGAAATACTTAAAGCTGATTGAATGTAATAATTATGATTAACTCGATTACTTTTATTTGTATTTGAATGTATGACACCCAGGTGTTACACTGTTCATACATTGATTTGATATTTTTATAAAAAAATAAAAAACTTGTAAACAAAAAAGAACTAGAACTCACAGTTGCCTAGTTTCTAGCCTGGTGCCTTAACCATTAGATCAACTTTGTTCTCTATCCTCTATAACACACATGTTTTTTATAATGTTCCAACATGGTTCTGGAAGATTTATCAATACATCATTCTTAATTAAAAAACAATTCTTATTCTTTTCTCCAACTTCTTGCTCCAAGGCCAAACAGAACTAAAATATACTTTTGCATGCCTTCCAACAGATTGCCTCGCATTTAAGATCAACAGCAACGTAGCACAACAGAACATCTGCAGCTACAATGAGCTAATTTAATCTCACTTCATCAAGCCGCTACTGCTTTCAACGACTGTTGTTCCTTGCAAAATGACGGCTGTGTAAAAATATGTCTTAAGTCAATATGGCATTCTACAGGAAAGCAAAGGGGAAAGAAAGTCTGTCAAACTAATGCAAGCCTTCATTAAATGCAATATATCAAATTAGCTTCTACAAAATAATTTAATTAGCATACACATTCAGATTTAAGCACACAGTCAAGCTAGCACACAACGTTCTGGAACTCTTCAGTTCCTCAGGGATGTGACATTAAAAACATTTCTTTAATGAAATGATGCTAAACTTGACTTCCAATGAAGTCAAATAAGCCAATAATCTATTGGAATTCCAACAATGTGTTTAGGTTTTACTAAAGAGTCCTATTCAGATGCCCATGTTATCTAGCTTTACAGAGTTCAAGTCCCACATTGTTATTTATGTATTTATTAAACCTGTTTATATTTATTTATTTATTTAATTGGTTCGATTTATATGCCGCCCTTCTCCGGAGACTCAGGGTGGCTTACAATGCGTTAAGCAATAGCCTTCATACTTTTGTATATACCTGCTTAGTAGGTATTTCACACACACACACCCCAAGCGGTGTTCTTTTTTATACAAAGTCAGCTTATTGCCCCCACAATCCGGGTCCTCATTTTACCTACCGCGAAAGGATGGAAGGCTGAGTCAACCTTGAGCCTGGTGAGATTTGAACTTGCAGTAATTGCAGGCAGCTGGTGCTACTTAACAGCACTTTAGTCTGCTGCGCCACCAAGGCTCTTCCAATATGGCCACCCAACTCACCCATGATGACTCTGGTTGGCTTACAGTATGAAATACCACAATGTAAAAAATGTGTATATACACACACACACACACACACACACACACACTACACACAGCAGAAGCAGCAATTGGACCAACCACTTGATTAGTTCCATATCAACTTGGGGTTAGTAAGGGTCACGTAGCTTGGTGAAGTCTCTAAGCTTAAATTCACACATCTGGAGGGTGCCAAAGTGAGACCTTTGGTAATGATATTCCTATCTACCCACAACCTTGTACTAGGTTATTTTGGAAATCACTCATATTACCTGGTCCTAATACTTGAGGGGAAGGACAGGTCTCCAGAACCTTACAGAAGGCCAATGAGATGGAGTCACCCAGATCTCTTGGATGAAGAAGCTATTCCAAGGAAAAGTTCAGTGGCAAACCAATCAGAATAGAGTTGGAAGGGAGGTCTTCTAGTCCAACCTCCTGCCAAGCAGGAGACCCTATATAATTTGAGACAAGTGGCTGTCCAGTCTCTTCTTAAAAATCTCCAGTGATGAAGCACCCACAACTTCTGATTTCCATTAGATGACACAATTTTAGAGAAAGTAGACCTGGAACATGCCCACTCTTCCAGATGAGATAGAGGAACCCACAAACAATATTGCAAATGAATTATTTCTGTTTTTATCCACAATGAATAATACCTTAGGGAAAAAAGCCTCACTTAGGTAAGATCTCAAGTCTACAGCAAGAAGGAATAGAATGATGGCGAACCTATGGCATGCGTGCCACAGGTGGCACGCAAAGCCCTCTCTGTGGGCACACAAGCCATCGCCCCAGCTCAGCTCTGCCGCCCATGCACTCACGCCTCACACCGGCCAGCTGGTTTTCGGGTCTCTGCCATGCACGCGTGGGGGGGGCAGGGTGCACACACAGGGGTCACCCGCGGATGCACAGGGGCACACCTGGGGGGTTGTGCATGCATGTGTGGGATCACATGTGCAAATGGGGAGGTTGTACGCACACGTGGGGGGCAGGGCACATGGGGGGGTCTCACATGCATTGCATTATGGGTATGTGTCAGGTTTCAATATCGTCTCAAATAAATTGCATTTTCCAAACATAGTCTTTGAAGAAATCTTTCATTTATTTAAGCACGACAACCTGTCCCCGATCATATCGAAGCTAACACTGACTTCCTGACCCCAAACCTTCCCTTTCCGTTCCCCAATTCTCTGTGTCTCATTGGCCATCTTCCAAATCACTCTCCCCATATCTATTACTTCAGCTCCCAGGAATGTCCCCCCTCCCAACCCATCTCCTAGGGGATGTTATCTTCAGGGAAAATAAGTAGGTGAAGAGTCAAACGTCCTCTTGCCAGCTGCCCCCTCTTCTCCTCCTTATGTCAGCACTGGAACTAATGTAGTTTGAAGTGCTGACAGTGTGCTTGTGTGCGCGCTTTTGGCATTCGGTGCCAAAAAGGTTAGCCATCACTGGAATAGAACATAACATAACACTATAATTTTCTGTAGCATATAATATAAAAGGTGGTGGTGGGGGAACTACTGCTGGCTTATTTTTGAGAAGCTTCAGGCTACATGTAGCATAGAGAAATGAACCAATAAAATGTTATCAGGAAAGGAATTTGACTCCTGCACAGTTAAGCAAGTGCTTGGCCACTTCCATATCTCCATCACCTCAGGTCAATGGAGTTTATACACAGTTCACACTAGAGAAATAATTCTGGTGAATGTTAGCGAGATACTCTTAAGTGTTTATTTCTAAGGCACAGGCACAAGGAAAAATGCCTTTAAAAGAAACAGATACTATCATCTGTAGAAGTTCAATCTAAAGTTTCACTGACTTCAAGCGGGAAAAACAGATAACCAGAAAAACATTAGGGCACTGGTGGTATTCAGCAGGTTCTATCCGGTTCGGATGAATCAGTAGCGGCAGCTACGGGAGGTTCCGCACAGAGGTGGGTTTCAGCAGATTTTGACCAGTTCTGGAGAACCGGTAGCAGAAATTTTGAGTAGTTTGGAGAACCAATAATAAAAATTCTGACTGGCCCCGCCCCCATCTATTCTTTGCCTCCCAAGTCCCAGCTGATCAGGAGGAAATGGGGATTTTGCAGTATTCTTCCCCTGGAGTCGGGAGGGAATGGAGATTTTACAGTATCCTTCCCCTGGAGTGGGGTGGGAATGGAAATTTTACAGTATCCTTCTCCTGCCACACCCACCAAGCCACACACCACCAAGCCACGCCACGCCCAACAAGTCACACCCACAGAACCGATAGTAAAAATTTTTGAAACCCACCACTGGCTCCGCCCACCAATCTTGATGTCACGTCCTGTTTTTGACACTCTGTGCATGCGCAGAAGATCCTGTGCATGTGCGGAGGTGGTGCGTGCACGCTCACATTTGCGAACCAGTAGCGAAGGTAAGTGAATACTACCCCTGCATTAGAGGACCTTAAAGTTCACACATATAGAAATTGGGTTTATGTGGGAAAAACATTAAAGACCTTGGTGCTCAGTTATGGTGTGGTTGTAGTTTTCTTCATCGCAATGTCTTGATTAGGATATTGTTTTCCACTTGATTATTGCCTAGTATTAATAACTCCTTATCAAGGTGTTGGCTGAAGAGGGTGTGTTCTGGTCCGTTTCCTTCCTTCTTACTTTTATCTCTTCTGAATAGTGTGTCAGTGTAATTTATCTCTGTGTGTCTATTGATAGCTGATTTGTCTGAATGTCAAACTCCCAGTAATTCCCTAGCATTTTTGGATTTGGCTTGGTCCAAGATGCTAAATTGAAACTGTAGTTGAATCAATCCATGTGTCAAAAGAAGTTTTCATTGCATCTTCCAACTGCTAGTTAGTGTTCAGGGATGTGTATGTGTAATGGCAAGACACTGGTTTACTGGCTTCTGTTTACTTCACCAACTTCAGGAAATGTCTCAGCAGTCTTTAAAGAACATTCTTCTCTAGCCTGGGAATTTTAAAATTCAGCGAAACTAAAACTTCTAGAATTCAATAACCACCAATACCAATTGAAATGTGTCAAAAGAAATATAGCCTCCATCACTCTTTAGACATACCCATATTGTAAAGTTGAATTGTAAAGTTAAATATTGTAAATCTGCCAACAAAGGTGTGTATAGTCAAGGCTATGGTTTTCCCAGTTGCAATGTATGGCTGTGAAAGTTGGACCATAAAAAAAGCTGAGTGCCAAAGAATTGAGGCCTTTGAACTATGGTGCTGGAGAAGACTCCTGCGAGTCCTTTGGAGTGCAAGGCGATCAAACCGGTAAGTCCTAGAGGAGATCAACCTGACTGCTCTTTAGAAGGCCAGATCCTGAAGATGAAACTCAAATACTTTGGCCACCTAATGAGAAGGAAGGAGTCACCAGAGAAGTGCCTAATGCTGGGAAAGATTGAGGGCAAAAGAAGAAGGGGATGACAGAGAACGAGGTGGCTGGATGGAGTCACTGAAGTAGTCGGCGACAGCTTAAATGGACTCCAGAGGATGGTAGAGGACAGAAAGGCCTGGAGGAATGTTGTCCTTGGGGTTGCGATGGGCCGTACATGACTTCACAACTAACAACAACAACAGTATTGTAAAGTTACAGTCCCATAATTTTGCAAGTTGAAAAGTACTTCTTTCTTCTCTTGCCTTTACTTTCCAAAAAACTAGGGAAAAACCCTTCTGAGGTGCTTTTCATGTCCTCATTCCTTCTGTGGGCTGAGATGTCCATAGACATTCTCAGTCATCCAGGTCATGGTTGTCCCAAAGGTGCTTTTTCAGAAGGCAACTGGACTTTCTTTGTTTTTCCTTGAAGACATTTAGCTTCTCATCCAAGAAACTTCTTCAGTTCTCACTGAATGGTGGGAATGGAAGGACTTATATTCCTCACAGTCATGTGGTCAGTAGCACTCTTTCGAAGGGTCATTGAGGCCACTTGGAGGTTTAACTGTGCACTCAGGGTCACCCTGAATATTGCAAATGGGTATGGAACCTTCTTGGAACTGCTGAAAGGACTGTGTTGTAACCAGGAAATGGGTGATGTGGTATCCCTCCTCTTCTGTTGTGATAGGGATGTTCAATTTTAATGTAGATGGCCTTTTTGACTCCTCTTTCAAACTGGCCGTCCTCTCTGTCCAGAATGTGGGCTGAAATATATATTTTTTTTCTGACTATTGCCCCAACTGCAGCTCTTCCTCCTGTCTCCCAAGATTATTCCCACAGTCCATTACAGATGCTATTGGGGGAAAAAAATCACCACTTAAACTATGATGATCTTTGTGGTTACTGAAGCATCCTTATCCTTCATGATCTTAGCTTGCCATTGCCCTCCTCTCTATAATTAAACTCCTCTTTACTGTTCAGCATGCTGTTCCTTTCTGTATTCTCAAATCCAAGAAAAGAAAGCTACCTACTAATTTTAATTATTTACCATCCAGAACACCAAGCCTTCTGGTCCATATTGAATTCGGTCATGGTGCAGCTACAGCCCTTCCCTTTGCCAACATCAATCTCACCCTTTCTAAGATTATTTCCTTTTCTTCCTTCAAAGAGGAGGGGAGGCATTTGGGAAAAAAAGCATGATTACGAAAAAAAAAGGAGTGCAAAAAAAAAAAAAAAGCACAATTCGCAAGGAATTCAAAGGTAAATAAAGGTATGCTATCCTGACTATTCTTTCTCTTTCTCCACCTGCATTCATTTAGCTTACTCTCAATTTAAAAGATGTAATTGCTATTTTGTCTACTGAATCTTAATTGCTAGATTCAGGTTGCACTCAAGTGTAATTAAACATCTTTGTTTAGAAGTGTACAAAATTCTCTGGCAGGCCTTCCTAATCCAAACCACAATTTCTCCTAGGTCAACAATAAAAGGGGGGGAGGGTCTTTAGAGGCTGGCCCAAATCCAACAGAGGCTCATCTGCAAAAAACAGGAAGAACGAATTAGGATTCTACGTGGGAATTAATACATCTTGTTCAGGTTTAACACAATACCTCTGCTTGCATTGATAGCCACACCATTCTGAAGACTTGCTGGTGATACTTTGGTCCCTTAAGTCTCCATTAGTCTCAGCTAAGTTTCAGGAAATTTGCATGCATACTGCCTACCAGGGGTGAAATCCAGCAGGTTCTGGCATGTTCTGGAAAACCGATAACGGAAATTTTGAGTAGTTCAGAGAACCGGCAAATACCACCTCTGGCTGGCCCCAGATTGGTGTGGGAATGGAGATTTTGCAGTATCCTTCCCCCAGGAGTGGGGTGGGAATGGAGATTTTGCAGTATCCTTCCCCTGGAGTGGGGTGGGAATGGAGATTTTGCAATATCCTTCCCCTGCCACACCCACCAAGCCACGCCCACAGAACGGGTAGTAAAAAAAAAAAAGGATTTCACCACTGCTGCCTACCTGAAGTTTTAGCGACCAGTAAAACTTCTAGCCACAGAGTCACGACTTTTTCTGTAAATAACTCATGTTTGCCATACCAATATTTTCCCTATGCCATGCTATTTAATCATATGTCACATCTAGCGGCTGCTTTGCTTTCTGCTGGTTCCTTTCATCATTCCGCTAATGACTTTCAAGTTCTTTCAGAAAGTTTAATGGAGTATTATTCCATTATAATACAACTTAGCTTCCTCCCCCACCCCTTTTATTCCACTTTGGGTCTGCCTCTTCTCATGATCAGTAGAAATGCTTTTTTTTCCCTAATGCAACAGATTTAAGCCTTTTCTTTGTGAAAGTTTAGTTAGATGTTCTTTCTCCCAGTAATAGGATCAAAAGGTAAAACCACTACAAGAGTCAGTTACATTTCACCTTAGTTTTCTTTCTTAATACCAGATCTTAGCGATGTATATATAGACCCAAACTTAAGCACCAATGCTCATTGTTTAGGACTACAAGTGATGAGTATCATGCCTAGGAAACATTGCTGTACTGGAAATGCAAATCTGTTTTACCCTGGTCATCCCAAACTCACCTTTTTAGTATATTTAATTAATTATACTTTCCAATATGGGCAAAATTATGTTCAAACTACCAAGCATTCCTTAGCAGGCTAGATTTTCATAGGCTAATAATATTTCTCCGTATCATACCAAATCTACAATACAGGTTTCAAACTATTAAAATGCACCATTAGCTAAGGAGCTATGAAGACCCGGCCACAAATTCGAGTGCATGTGTTTTAACATTTTTCAAGTTTTTAATGTTTTAATGTTTTTCTTTTTAACATTTTTTATGGGATTGCTCGCATTGTTTTATTCTTTGTTGTAAGCCGCCCAGAGTCCCTTGGGAGTTGGGCGGCATAGAAATGTGACAAAATAAATAAAAATAAGTAAGTCCCATTCCAAATTACTTTCCAAGGGTTCTTCTGGATATAAAATCACAATCCACGTTTCTCTAAATGACATGACTTTCGTCATGACTTTCTAGGGACTGGTCACCTCTACATTTTTATAAGTCTTCTGAACATAACATCTGGAGTTATTTTTCTCAGGCTTATTATCATTATCCATGTCTCTTACCGCATCCACTACCTTGAAAGGAAGGTAGTTGTTATGAAAGGAAGTAGATGTTGGAATTTCTGAACCTTTTCTGCTTTCGGCATCTTCTTCTGAGAAATTGAGAGAACCTCAATCTATTTAAGGTCATTCTTTTGCACTTGTTTTGATAGTGCAGGAGAGGTTCATGAATGTAAGTGAAGCTGGGGTGGTATTCACTTACCTTCGCTACCAGTTTGCAAATGTGAGCGTGCATGCGCAGAGCGTCAAAAACGGGATGTGATGACGTCTGGGCAGAGTCTCCCGCCACTGCCGCTACCGGTTCGCCCAAACCGGATAGAACCGACTGAATACCACCATGAAGTGAACCCATATATTTAAGAATGCTATAACACACATAGAACTGAGGGGTCCTTGGTGCTCTCCGAGCTTGCTTGTTTTCTTGCAGACTTTTCATTAACAAAACTAGGTAACATCATCAGTGCTCCTGACGAGGACCCCTTATGAGCTACAAATATTCTCCTTTATCAGTAACCCGTAGAATTTTCCTGTAGAATTTAATACTAACACCCCATCACAGTTGCAATCCTTTCCACTATTAGTTTGAATATGTCCCAATATTAGTGCTCTTCGTACCATTGTTTGGAAAGCTTCTGCCCTCCATGCTTATCTCTTAAGTTTTGTTTCCAGGCTGTGTTTTGACAGCCCAGTCTATCTCAGTGTCAATCTAGCCTCCTCTCTCTTAAAGTACTGTCATGTCTGTTGACCTAAATATAAATCCAGAGAAAAGCTTCCAACTCCTTCTCAAAGTAATGGAGTTTTTTTTTTTCTTTAAAAAAAATACATATTAAATTGATAATACATAAACCTTCCCATTATATTTTTCAGGGATATAGTTGGAATTCTTTCCCTTTCTTAACACTGATTTTTTTGTTGTTGTTGTTGATATTCAACAAGACCTTGGCATTTCTGACATGCTACTCTCTTGGAGTTTAGAACTCCTAGAGTTTCAACACAACTTGACACTTTCCAAACCTTGTAAAATGTCACCATTCCTTTATTTGGACAGTCTCCTGCGAAGACAATATGCCAGAAGGCAATCTTCTGCGTTATGTATTAAACAAGAGTTCCAGCGCTGCTCTTTTCTTACAGTTTGATCTGCCAATATCCCAACAGGGCATCCAATACACTTGAAAGAGTTGTGATTGCCAATTTTTGAATGATGCTGTTGAAACAGAATAGATGAATGTTCCATATCATTACATTCGAGCTTTGTTGCTATGCATGCCACTACTGTGTTAGTAGATTTCTTTTCTGTTCCTACCATTGAAATGACCCATTCTGAGTATTTTGCAACCTTTTCAGTTATGCACAGCTACCCTGTGTATTGAATAGTTTATTTATTTTTCTTTTTTGGCATAGGAATTGCATCAGCTAATTTGATCGCGTACCATACTGGCATCCAAACTCAATCAAAATGAGAAATTTGCTCTGGGTGGTATGTTTGACCATGAATCAAATAATTCTGTTATTCAAATAAAAGAAAAAAACTAAGACTCTTGATTTATTTGTAAGATTTATATACACCCTTCGGCCTAAATATCTCTCAGCAGTGTTCATTATAGCAAAGGTAACACTTTACCAATGCACGATCAATAAAACAGTGCATGAAATATAGATTTGTTTGGATAAAAATAACCAATACTCAGCATCAGTGCCAATCAATCTCCAAAGGTCTTCTAAACAGCCAAGTCTTTACAAGTCTTCAGAAGATCATAAGGACTAGATAGCGAAGAATATCATGCCCAGAACAATATTACCATCATCATCATTTAACGACCCCATAATCCCTTGCAGGGTGGAGTCTGGGCAACTGAATGGAGAGTGTTTTAATGGCCGGATGCCTTTCCCATCACCAATGTGGAGCTTTGTTCAGCAGATATATTCTCATTGTGCCCAGAGAGAGAAATATCTGCCTCTACCTAGGATCAAACTCACAGCCTCCTGATTGTGAGGCGAGAGCTCCACCTCTACGCCACTGCACCACTCCCAGAAAAGTATTACCATGCTGTCCTGGAAATGCAAATCTGTTTTAAACTGGTCATCTCAAATATATCTTTTTAGTATATTTCATTAATGACACTTTCCAATATGAGCAAAATTGTGATCAACCTACCGAGTACTCCTTAGGAGGCTAGATTGTCATTGACTAATTATGCTTCTCCCTGTCATACCACATCTACAATGTAAGTTTCAAACCTTTGCTTGAGGAAGCAACATCTGTTGATTTTATATCACGGTCTCCTGAACTAGTTTATGAGGCTTGTAAAAGCGGATTCTTCAATCAGACATGAGGATCGGGGAGGCTGCCCACTGACTGTAACTGTTGATAGGTTGGGGAGTATAGTTTAGGGTGCTGAAATCTATCTTCTTGAATGTTGGTTTTACTTTTCCAGTTTTTATATTGCTTTGCAAGCCACCCAGAGTTGTGGCACTTAAGATGGGCAGCCATGCAAGTCATGTCAATAAATAACTTTCTCTGTTTGTAGACTTTGCTTGCTTGTGTGAAGATGCCATCCATGTTCTTGCTTATGGCTTTGCTGAAGGCACAATTTATATATAAACCCTAAAACAATTTCCGGTTTTGCAATGTAGAACCCCTGCGATTGAGAATACAGAATAGTTATTGCATGGCTCAATCCACACCCAGGGTTCGGTTGAATATTTTCTTCGCTTCTGAAATTATACATCTCGAATTTAATTTTTAAAATGCATACATTTATGCAGTTTCACAATTTCCAACATCTCAATTTTGTCAGGGTTCATTTTTCCCACTCCTGGGTTATTTATAAACTGCCTTCAAGTTAGATCCAAGAAAAATCCTTGAAAAATACCTTTCTTTTTTGCAAAGGTCCATCATGTCACCAACATTTGAATTGTCCACTTTTTAAACCTGGGAGTTGGTAGCTCACAAAAGTTCTCTTCACATGAAATAGTTTTGCCTTGTTTGATGTCTACTGCAGCCCGGTCTAAAATGACTACCTGAATCTTTGCTCACAGAAGGTTTGTAATTCTTTCTACTGAAGGCTTTTGAGTTAATGTACATTAGATAAATATACATTACTAGACAAGATGGTTGGCACCCAAATCAGATAGATAGATAGATAGATGGATGGATGGATGGATGGATGGATGGATGGATGGATGGATAGTTTTCCAGGACTCCACACATCTTTGGAGATTAAAAAAGGTAAGTCCCATCTGTTCGTTCCATCAAATCTACTTCCCTCTAATAATTCATGTTTCAAAATCTATTGGAAGGCTCACTTCTTCCACACATCTATGTGGAAATAATCTTGAGTTTGCTGCCATGTTTTATTTCAGTGCTGGCTAACCTTTTCTGGACTGAGTGTCCAAAGTGCACATGTGCCCGAACCCCCAAAATGCAACGCACATGTGGCCCTCCCGCATGCACCCCGCCCCCACACATGCATGCATGTGTTCCCTGCATGTGCCCCGCCCCTGCGCATGTGTGTACCCCCTGCACATGCCCCACCCAACCCCCCATGCATGCATGGCAGAGACCCAAAGACCAGCTGGCCAGTGGAAGGTGCGCCCGCATATGCGGCAGAGCTGAACTGGGGCGACGGCTCGCGTGCCCACAGAGAGGGCACTGCGTGCCAACTCTAGCACACATGCCATAGGTTCGCCATCATGGTTTTATCTGACCAATGTTAACTGATGGTTTCCGCTTGGCAGATGTTGCAACTCCTCAGTTTCATTACTGAAATTGTCCACAGCTTTCTAAAGGTTCCCTAGACTACAGATGTCAAACTCGATCGCATCACGTGACGTATCATGATGTTTTTGCCTTTGCAGACATAGGGTGGGTATGGCCTATCACACCCACCCTATGGACACATCCAGCCCACAGGCCACCAGTTTGTCAGGCCTGCCCTAGACCAATACCGAAAGATTTCAAAACTTCTTTAAAAAAAAAAGTTTTTATTTTTAAACAAACATAAAAAACATCATTCCCTCATTAATCCCAAGTACAAACAGTGTGTCGATTGGTTACAAATCTTTTGTGCATCTTCACCATGTTCATATTCTCATGTTTTCAATCTCATATATATCTATACATTGTTATTCTCATTTATCATTTATATTAACCATGGGTATTTTTTCTCTCATTTCATACAAAATATTTTCAAATTTAAATTAGCTTATATTGTAACAATCATTTCATCATCCTAAACCAGTCCAATAATAATACATCTTTATATTGTATTTTATATAGTTCTACAGTTCTTACGTTATAAAAGTCTCAACCATATTTCATTTCCAAGTTTTTTTATCTAGCCATTGATAAAATAGATCCCAAATCTTATAATATTGTTTATCTTCTTGTTCTCTAATTTCAAATGTCAACTTACTCATTTCTGCACATTTCATTATTTTCTTAATAACTTTGTATTGCGTTGGTATAGTCTCATTTTTCCAATTTTTAGCAAACACAATTCTAGCAGCTGTTAATACATTGACCATCAAATATCTCAATTCTCTATCATACTTATCCGATACCATTCCTAATAAAAAAAATCTCTGGCTTAAGATTTCAAAACTTCTTATGGCTTTGACAAATGCGGGTCCTTTATGTCTATAAAAACACAAAACCCACATCTGTAAGTTTTCTGAGCCTTTCACTACATAATTCGCTACTGCTCCTTCCAGGATCCATCAGACTCTATTTAAAGTCCACAGGCCATACATTAGCTTAAGAAAACCCTAACAGGAAGAGCTACTTAGCCCAGGGGTCTCCAAACTTTAAGACCTATAAACTTCAACTCCCAGAATTCCCCAGCCAGCATGGTTGGCTGAGGAATTTGGGAGTTGACGTCCATAAGTCTTAAAGAAGCCAAGTTGGGACACCTCTGAGCTAAACTATTTCTTCTTGAAGGCTTTCAGGTGGGGACTATGGTCTTATCTCAAGGATGACTGAATACATTCCTTAATTGAGCAGGGGCTTGAAGTAGCATCCCTTCTGGCCCAGACATTCATTGCTAGCCCTAGCCTTATCCTCCAGGAATCTAGTTAATTTCTTTTCCACAACTGGCAACCATCAACACAATCTTGTGCTAGCAAAAATTTAAATGTAACAAATCATCGTCTTCAATCAGTTCTGGATCTCCCAAGATTTAGCATCCTTTAATGTTAACACAGGGAGGAAAAATTGATATGCACTTTCTTTATGCCTGATGTAATTTTAAACCCTTCTATCATGTTCTCCACTTTGTTTTTCTCCTAATGAATAATACATCAGATGTCGTAAACATGATACCTAACCTCTACATTAAGGGATCCCTCTTATCCTATCCTAGCTAGCTATCCTAGCTAAATCTTCACTTCTGTGCAGTTAGCATTATTGCAATGTTTCTAATGTAAAATTATTTCTTAGCCATATAAACTTTAGCATTTCTATCTATGGTCTCACTATGGCCCAAATGATCAGAAGGATTTTTTTTTGCAGTGCCAGCAGTCTTCATCTTCCCCTCAAGCTGGCCAGGATTCCTCCCAGCTAATCAGCAGGGGAGCACTAAAAACGGCAGGTAAACTAATGTTTCATCTCCTCCTTTGTCCTTTTTTTGCTGCTGTTAAAGAAAAAATGTAGACGGGAAAAAAAAGCTACATGTTGCAGTTTCAGAAAGCAAGAAGGGAGCAGTGGCAAACCAGCATACCAATAGTCCTCAACTTACAACCATTTGTTTAGCAACTGTTCAAAATTACAACAGCATTGGAAAAAAGTGATTTACAACTGGTCTTCACTCTTTCATAAGCATTATAACATCCCCATAGTCACATGCTCAAAACTTGGGCGCTTCACAACCTGCATGTATTTATGACAGTTGCAGTGTCCCAAGGTCATGTGATCACCATTGGCAACCTTCCAACAAACAAAGTCAGTGGAGGAAGCCAGATTCACTTAACAACTGCAGTGATTCATTTAACACATGGGCTTCCACAAAGAAGAGGGAGTCAAGCTATTCTCCAAAGCACCTGAAGGCAGGACAAGAAGCAATGGGTGGAAACTAATCAAGGAGAGAAGCAACTTAGAAGTAAGGAGAAATTTCCTACACTTAGAACCATTAATCAGTGGAACAACTTGACTCCAGAGAGTGTGAATGCTCCAACACTGGAAGTTTTTAAGAAGATGTTGGATAACCATTTGTCTGAAGTGGTGTAGGGTTTCCTGCCTAAGCAGGGGGTTGGACTAGAAGACCTCCAAGGTCCCTTCCAACTCTGTTATTCTATTCTATTCTATTCTATTCTATTCTATTCTATTCTATTCTATTCTATTCTATTCTATTCTATTCTATTCTATTCTATTCTATTCTATTCTATCCTATTCTATCCTATCCTATCCTATCCTATCCTATTCTAATTTTCTATTCTACTCTACTCTACACTACCCCTACCCCTACCCCTACCTCTACCCCTACCCCTCTTCTCTTCTCTTCTCTCCGTATTCCTATGCCTATTCCCTTCCCTTCTCTTCTTTCCTATTCCTCTTCTCTTCTCTTCTCTTCCTATTCTACTGTACTCTACTCTCTCCTCTCCTCTACTCCTTATTCTATTCTATTCTATTCTATTCTATTCTATTCTATTCTATTCTATTCTATTCTATTCTATATTCTATTCTATTCTATATTCCATTCCATTCCATTCCATTCCATTCCATTCCATTCCATTCCATTCCTATTCCTATTCCTATTCCTATTCCTATTCCTATTCCTATTCCTATTCCAACAACCCTGCCACAAAAGGTTGTAAAATCGGGCACGGCTCACTTAACAAATGCCTTGTCCAGAAACAGAAATTCTGGTTCCAATTACGGTGCTAAGCCAAGGATTACCTGTAGCTTCTTTGCTTCTGAAGAAGAAGAGGGAGATCTCAAGATGATGAAGAAAAGTCTCCCAGCCAAGGAGATCAGATGCCCAGATTTCAGCTATGGTGGAAAAAACTGCAGCATCGTTGCCACTGTTTTCCCAGAGCAAAAGCCAAGTGATCTGTAAGCTGCCCAGAGTCGCCTTATCAAAGAGATGGGCGGCAAATAAATTTAATAAATAAATAAACAATAACTTGTGGGCAAAGTGCATCAGGAACTTCAGAGCATCACAGGGTGTCCAAGGAGAGGCAAAGTAAAAAAAAAAGGGGGGGGGGAATTAAAAGGTTGTCCAAGTTGTATATTACTTTGCAAATCTGAAAGTTTGCTCCCATAAAGATGCTAGAAACCCAGATGACTCCAATCCATTGCCATGGACCAAAACAAACAGAAACACAAGGCAATGTATCTAAGAGCAAAATTTTTTTTAAAAAAAACAAGTTTTATTGCCCCCCCCCCCACATTCACCCACATCTTTTTTTGAACAGAGTATTGGCCATATCTTATCTTATACAACTAATCAAATTCAAATACATTTTACAGTTTTTGCCAAAATCTCCCCCCCCCTTTTTTTATCATGTCTCAATATTTCTATGCTTACTTACATAAACAACATCTTCATCTGCCCTTAAATTCTAATTATTGCTATTTATTCATATTTGTTCTCTTTTATTCTTTAAACAATTCATTCTTTATCTTAATACCTTAATATCTTTATATTTGTTCGGGGTTGCCTTTCTTCCATTTCATCTTTTTTATTGTACAGCAATCTTTCTCCTCCAACCTACCATCTCCCTCTTTTCTTTCCTTTTTACTTTCTCTTCCCCTCTTCTTCTCCTTTCTCCTTTCCCTTCCTTTCTCCTTCTCCTCCTCTCTTCCTCCCTCTCTTACCCTTACTCCTACTCTAATTCCCCTTCCCTTCCTTCCTCCCTTCTCTTCCTTCCCTCTCTCTCCTTCCTTCTCTCTTCCATTTCTCTTCTCCTTCCTTCATCCTTCTAAGAGCAAAATCTTATGGGCAATATAAAACAGTTGTTCTTTCAGATATAAAATGGCCACAAAGAATCTGAAATCTCAGCCCAGATACATGTTCTCCATCGGAAAATGCACACCAGCAAGGGGTTCATGTAACCACATGTGTTTTTCGCTAAGCGTATTCCTCTTATGAGTTCACAGGAGGCCCCACAGGAACTCTGGATTTTAATAAGAGGGTTATTTACAAAATAAATAAAAACGCAAAACGCTACACATTCATAGCCCACAAAGCCAAAGGTTGTAACACTTGTTTTATTGACAAACAGCCACTTTTATTAAGAGGAGGGGGGAAAGTAAGGACAAGTCAGAGCTGCACAGGAAGGGGCAAGGAGTAAACAGAAAGTAATCACAAGCTGCTTTTTTTACTACAGTAAATAAAACTTGTTTTTATAGCCAGTCGAAATTACCTTCCCATGGAGTTGAGAAAGTAATTCAGTTTGAATCACTTCCTCATAAAGGCTATATAGGTTTTGAGGGCCACAAATGCTTTACCTGCTTTTTTTTTAATTTGGCAGAAAACTAGAAATAAACCAAGTTTAACAACATGACATGCAGCAAGAACAGAATTTCCTTTGCACAACACATAACCAATGAAATCAAGGGAAGAGTCACGAACTGCCACCCCACAGACACAAAGTTTTTTTGTTACAGCATTTGCAGCGTGACTACTATTAGGAGACAACCCAGGAGCAAAACACAGCACACAGAGACTTAGACATTTAACAGTGGTTTATATAAAAGATATATACAGAAATAAACGTGGTAGGCAAATACAGTATTTTTCGGACTATAAGATGCACCGGTGTATAAGACACACCAAGATTTTGAAGAGGTAAATAAGAAAAAAAAAGTTTTTGCCCTCCCCGGGCCCCAGGAGCACTCTGCAGGCCTCCCAAACCCTCTGCGCACCGCATTTTTGCAAAAAACATGCCCATTATTTGCAAAAATGGGATAAGTAGGGCAGGGCTTCAGGAGGCCAAAAATGGCTGTATTCAGTGTATAAGACACACCAACATTTCCACCCTCTTTTGGGGGGGAGTGCATCTTATATTCTGAAAAATATGGTACCTTACAAGCAATCAATCTTCTTAACTCTACACGGATAACTCAGCAATGAAATACTGGATACAAGGAAAGGGAATACGCCCTCTCCTGGCTGCCTTTATAAACACTTCTTAAAGTGGTAAAAACTCTTGTAGACCCCTTCAAGGTCTACAACCGGCAATACCAATGCTGATTCATTTTCATTGCATCAGCTTTACATTGCATCAGCTTTACAGTTGCATCAGCTGGTCAGGTCTTAAATCTAAATACCATAACATTTTTTGATTTATGACTGCCATCAGATTTTTGTTTAGAATTCCTAATCTTTTAAGAAATTTCACCAACATTTGGGGTCTCTCACTAGGCTATTCAATAATCGTCAGGATTTAAACAGACAGGCACCCATCACATAACACCCCAGACTTAACAGTTGTCGATAAGAACGACAAAAAGCCGGGATAGTGGATGTGACAGTACTTGGAAACAGAAGAATAAAAGAGAAAAAAAACCCAGAGAAGATAACAAAACACAAAGAATTGCAAATAGAAAGAGAACTACTGTGGCAAAAGAAAGGAAAGGTAATACCAATAGTAATAAATACCTTGAGTGCAATCCCAAAACAACTGGAGTACCACTTGAACAGTGTCAACATTGATAAATTAACCATCAGACAATTGCAAAAGGTGAAACAACTTACATTCTGCGACAATATCTATAGCACCGTCAAACATCCAAATCTTCCTATCCCAGGTCTTTACAGGTAGACAAAAATGCCAAATCCAGTCTCAACATCTGGCCGACTGTGGGACGAACCAATAATACCGTGTTTCCTCAAAAATAAGACCTTGTCTTATATTTTTTTGAATCCCGAAATAAGCGCTTGGTCTTATTTTCAGAGAAATCTTATTATTTTGGGGCACGTGGAGCAAGATGGGGCTCCTCTTACCTGATTTCCAGCTCTGCGTTTAAATATTTTCGGGGAGGGCTTATTTTCGGGGGGAAGGCTTATTTTAGCGCATGCGTTCAAAAGCCCGATTAGGCTTACTATCAGGGGATGTCTTATTTTTGGGGAAACAGGGTAATAATAAACATAGATCTGCCACATAACATCCCAGATTTAACCATTGTCACTAAGAGAAACCAAGAAAAAAAAAACCCTCTGGATAGTGAATGTGGCAATACCTAGAGACAGCAGAAGAGAAGAAGAAGAACTGGAGAAAAAAAATCACAAAATACAAAAACCTACAAGCAGGAGCAGCAGATAGTACCAATAGTAATAGGCACCTTAGGTGCAATCCCAAAACATCTGGAGAACCACTTGAACACCGTCGGTTTTGACAAAATCACCATCAGTCAATTGTAAGAAGCAACTCTACTTGGAACAGCTTACATCCTGAGATGACATTTTTAGCACCATCATAAAAGAACATCTGCAGATGCCAGGTCTTTAGAAAGGACTTGATAGGTGGGTAAAAACACCAGATCGTCTGAACATCTGGCTGGCTGCGTGATCAATCATAATAGATTTTTGTCTGGCAGTGGAGATCCAGTCTGATATAGTAGTTAAGAGAACAAGACCTGAAACCAGGAGACTGTGAGTTCTAGTCCTGCCTTAGGCATGAAAGCCAGCTGGGTGACTTTGGGGCCAATCACCAGCAGACGATGAGTTCTAATCCCCCCTCATTAAGCATAAAACCAACCAGGTGATTTTGGGCCAATCATACTCTAGGGAGGAGGAAATGCAAACATTTTGAAAACATTACCAAGGAAATTGTTAGGACTTGTCCAGGCAGTCCCCAGGAATCAAAAACTAATTTGAAGACATACACACATATACACATACACACATACACACACACGGGCACAAAGAGAGTCTCCAAAATGGCGAGGATAGAAAGGCACAAAGGTTTTGTTCAGACAAAAGCCCTAAAGAAAATGCTGAAGCTCCATTATTCCAAATATGTTCAAAAATTATGCAAAGGATATTGGGGGGGGAAATGAGTTGCATTATAGAATTTAAGATTAGCATATTCCAAAAAGTACCTTTTTCTCTGATGTTTAAGCCACTGTAGACGGTGTAATACCAATTTTTAAACAAGGGTAGAGCAATCATTTTTAGTCTCTTTGTTCCATTAGCATTTTTATGACCATGTAAGTTTTTTTTTTTTAAAAAAAAAGCTCTTCCGTCCCTTAAGATCTCAAAAGAGATGCATGGTTTCCCTTCATATGTAGAGGAGCCCAGAAATAACAAAAGCCATTCTTTGCTTGCTTGAAAGTAGTCCATGCAAGGAAAATGACTAAAGCTTTTCTAACATAATATTTTGCTACTACGGCTATTATATAAAGACATGATTAGGCATTTGAAACCTTCTATTCATTCAGTTCTTGAATAACCCATTGAACAAATTGCTAAAGAGAGATCCACCTTAGAATTAAGGAGAAATTTCCTGACAGTGAGAATAATTAATTAGTGGAACAGATTGCCTCCGGAAGTTGTGGGTGCTGACTCACTGGAGGTATTTAAGAAGAGACTGGGCAGCCATTTGTCCAGAATGATACATGGTCTCCTGCTCAAGTAGAGGATTGGACTACAACAGAGGTCTCCAACCTTGGCAACTTTAAGCCTGGAGGACTTCAACTCCCAGAAGTCCCCAGCAAAGCTGGCTGGGGAATTCTGGGAGTTGAAGTCCTCCAGGCTTAAAGTGCCAAAGTTGGAGAGCCGTGAACTGGAAGACCTCCAAGATCCCTTCCAACTCTGTTATTCCGTCTCTAAAGATACCAATATCCTAAGCATGGGTCTCGGTTAAAGCTTTCAATATTTGGGAAGCTGTCACAAATAAGACAGGGCCAACCTATTCTCCAAAGCACCAGTGGGCAAGACAAGAAGTAATGGATGGAAACATATCAAAGAGAAATCCAACCTAGAATTAAGGAGAAATCTTCTGATAGTGGGACTAATTAAACAGTGGAACAGCTTGTCTCCAGAAGTTGTGCTCCATCACTGGAGATTTTTTTAAAGAAAGGACTGGACAGTCACTTGTCTTGAACAGTATAGGATATCCTGCTTGAGTAGGGGTTGGACTAGAAGATCTCCCAGGTCCAACTTTATTATTCTGTATTCTGTAAGTTCTTGGGTCCCATTAGGACAGGGGTCAGCAACCCACGGCTCTGGAGCCGCATGTGGCCTCTTTCATCCCTCTGCTGTGGCTCCCTGTTGCTGGTCGGCTCCACAATTGATGGGGCTTTTGGTTAGGACTGGTAGAAGAAAAAGGATGCTGCGCTAGGAGGAGACTATGATGGGGAAACTGGACTTCTGGTCAGCTCCAGAATTGAACAGGGGCTTCCGTTTAGGACCTTTGTGGCTCTTTGAGTGTTTAAGGTTGCCGACCCCTGCATTAGGACCTTAGCAACTGGACCTTACCTTTCTGAAAATAATACAAGTAAAATATCTTCTCCTTCCTCCACTTGATAATGCGGTTAGATTAACAAATAATGTTAACACCACCACTATCCCGTTCTTTGACTTTTAAATTGTTCATATGTTGTCTCAATTTTATGACTGCTTATCTTGAGCGCCCTGTGGGTTAAAAGAGAGAGCATAAATTGAACTAATAAACAAAAAACTATAAAGCATAACACTGTGTTAGTTGTAGCAATACCTCTGGTGGTGAATGTTATTAAATGCTTAGATGAGGAGCTCTATAATGAACAGATGATGGAGACTTAGAATAAATTACCAAGCAGCATGAAGGAAAATTTGAAATTGCAAAATTAGTTTCCAGTTGGTAAATCATTTCTTGGAGCGTCAGCATATTCTGCAGGATTTGTTCTTTTAGCCTTTGGAGATATACACACATATTGTATATATAACTGGAATTGCACCGAATATTGCATTCATAACATCTAGCCTCTCACAGCCATAACAAAGCTGTTTTCCCATCTTCATTATAATGATATAATAAATCTGAATAAATCTACATTTTTTTCTCTGGAATTTTACAAACTCTTAAGGAATTTAGGGATCAGGCTAGAAAGTGGAAGACCATGAGTTCTAGTCCCACTTTAGCCATGAAAAGCAGCTGGATGAGTTTGGGCCAGACACTCTCTGTTAGCCCAACTCACCTCACACAGTTGTCGTTGTGGGGAAAATAAGGAGGAGGAAATTCAACATATACATGGTGAGCTATTTGTTCTCTGCTCAAAAACCAAGGGCAGTGCTTCAACTGAAATAAATTTGCATGCTTTAATCCAGAGGTGAAATTTATTTACCTTCCCTATCGGTTTGCCAATGTGCATGCACCGCATGTACAGAGACTTAAAATGTCACCAAAAAAGCAATGTCATGATGTCCGCGTGGGTGGGCGGAGCCTCCTGCAGCCGCCGCTACCGGTTCTCCCGAACCGGATAGAACCAGCTGGATTTCACCCCTGCTTTAATCCTTCTGAAGTCAGTAAAATGAGGACCCAAATTATTTGGGCCAATATGCAAATAATGCTTACATTGTAAATCACCCAGAAAGAAGACAGGACAAGAAGCAATGGATGGAAACTAATCAAGGAGAGAAGCAACATAGAACTAAGGAGAAATTTCCTGACAACTTCTTATCCAGAAGTTGTGGGTCCCCCAACACGAGAAGTTTTAAAGAAGAGATTGGACAACATTTGTCTGAAATGGTAGTTTCTCCTGTCTGAGAAGGTGATTGGACTATTAGAAGACATCCAAGGTCCCTTCCAACTCTACTCTACTCTACTCTACTCTACTCTACTCTACTCTACTCTACTCTACTCTACCCTACCTTACCCTACCCTACTCTACTCTACTCTACCCTACCCTACCCTACCCTACCCTACGCTATCCTATCCTATCCTATCCTATCCTATCCTAATTCTGGTCCATGTGCTATAAAGCACTATCGGGAGGTATATAACCGTAAATGCTATTGCTATTATCAATAATATTCAGTGAAAGACTTTTGGAGCGTCAGACAACAACTTAATATATGCTTTAAAAAAACAACAAATGGAAAAGATATGCTACTCTATACCACCAACAATATTAAGCCCAAAACCTTCATTGAAGTTTTTACTAGCACATATCCACCTTTTTTTAAGTGTGTGGGGGGGTATTTTTTTTCCCCAGGAATCCAGCTAATAGCAAGCTTTCCTAGTGATTCATTTCATAGTCTGCAGCAGAATGAAGACAAATATAAGAGCCAGTTCCCCAACTGATAAAGATTCAGGAGGCCATTATGTTAATAGTAGTAAAGCCCATTCAATAAATCTTGCTAAAGAGAACTGTGTGAGAATCATGCTTAGAAAGAATCACTTTTCATTTTAAGCAGCTGCCACACAGCTTAATAACAAAAGAAATTACCGAGTGCCAACACAAAAATATACATGGGAGAGAAACAAGCTCCTTCAAAAGGGATGTGTAATAATCCGTCAGCACCGTAGGAGTAGAAGCCGTATCAAAGCCAGATTCCAACTTACTTTTAAGATTAAAGGCATTTTGAACGATTCAATCTCAATGGTCGTCAATAAAAGAGCTGATTATATTCAGCTTATATAGCTTTCATATTCTCATGTGTAACCATAGTTGCCGGTGATTTACGGGGTAACTTATGAGATTTTCAGAAAAATAATAATAATAATAAAGGAAGACATGAGAAAATGTGCATGCTTTTCTGTCAGAATTGAGAGTTATGATCTCTTGTTTGCTATGCTGGATTCTGCACAACAGTATGAAGCAATAAGAAACTATTGGGTCAAACTATCCAAGAATCTTTACATGTTACACAACTGAGCCCAAAATTTCTACGGCTAAATGAGGCATTTGTTAAGTCAATTTTGCAACCTTTTATGATCTTTCTTGCCACAGCTGTCAAAGTGAATCACTGCAGTTGTTAAAGTTAGTAACAATGGTTGTTCAGTGAATCTGTCTTCTCCATTGATTTTGCTTGTCAGACGGTCCCAAAAGGGGATCATGTGACCACAGGGCACTGCAACCGTCATAAATATGAGTCAGCTGCCAAACATCTGAATTTTGACTATGTGACCACGGGGATGCCGCAACGTTGTAAGTGTGAAAAACTATCATAACTCATTTTTTTGTCAGTGTCATTGCTGTTGTAAATGAATGGTTATAAGTCAAGGACTACCTGTAGCTCCAAGAAGCCCCTACTATTTACAACTTGCTGTCACAAGATAGCTCAAGACACATTCTTGACGATTGGGTCCAGAAAAGGTGGGATAGAATAGATATATGATGATATATATATATGATGGCAAATATGTATGTATAAGGGAATAACTTTATACTTTATGGACAATGTAATCACATTATACCATGGTGGCAGGATTGTATATTTTATTTGTGTATTGGTGTATAGAATATATTAATAAAAATTATATATATATATATATATGTAGGTCTTTGGTTATTCGGGTCTTCTCCCACGTAAAATTGGAAGTGTCTTGGCGACGTTTCGACGAAGTCTCATTCGTCATCTTCAGGCTGGTGTTCTCGGCTTCGTGCTTCCAGGAGCAAATTGCGAAGATTGCGAAAATTGCGAAAATTGAAGATGACGAATGAGACTTCGTCGAAACGTCGCCAAGACACTTCTAATTTTACGTGGGAGAAGACCCGAATAACCAAAGACCTACATACAAACACCCGCGAAAACCTGAGAAAACATATATATATATATATATATATATGACACGTTCTTGGTGTTCGTAAAGAAAACTTTCCCACTCAGTGGTGGAATGCTTCTGGTTTAACAACCGGTTCGGTGAGCGTGTGCTTCGCGCTGAAAATGGAGCATTTAGAAGCTCAGCTGCCTACCTTCCTAGTCAGCAACGGTAAGTAGAACAGCGAGAGAGGAGAAATCAGCTGTGTCGCGCGATTGAGATGAGCTAGAAAGCAGGAAATAAAGGACAGGATAGGGTGGGGGTGGATGGGCGGGGTCAGCTGATTGCCGCAGCTACCGGCTGAATCTGTTCCCACTGATTTCTCTGTTAAGAAAGATGGTATTCACCTTAAATGCAGGTAGGGTAAGGATTTCAGAGAAGAAAGAGGCAACCGCAAAGTCCAGAGGATCTTTGATTAAACTTTGGAATTGCCGTTATAAATAAACCTAAATGGATAACCAAATGCGATGGGAGGGAGGGGACGGGAGGCAGGTTTGGTCCCTAGCCAAAACCAAGGACAATTAAAGGTTCTCTCTCTTCAAGAATAAAAGCTTTGGAACTGACAAAAATTATTCCCTAGATACTGAAATAAAGAAACAGCCTGAAAGGAATTACCTAATCATGGAATATGAGTAGGCCAAGCATTAGATTGTTCTATTTTAGAAATACCCAACTTCTAGAGAGAAAGAATGGAAAACCAATCCTTTCTTACTTTAGGAAAGCTGGCATCTATGGAACCTTGAGATGACTTTAAGGATGGCCTTCCAAGAACCTGTCTAACCCGCCAGAAAAAAACCCAGAAAGCTACTCTTGTAAGTTTTCTATTCCTTGAAGCTTTAAGAATAGGAAAGAGGAAACAGAGAAATGTGATTTCAGGGTCCTATAGTGGTAGAGAGAATAATTTTGGACTGGGTAAATACCAGTGTGAGGTTCTTACAAAATAACAGAGATGGAAGGGACCTTGGAGGTCTTCCAGTCCAACCTCCTGCTCAAGCAAGAGATGGTACCATTTCAGACAAATGATACTCCAATCTCTTCTTGAAAACCTCCAGTGTTGGAGCACCCACAACTTCTGGAGGCAAGTTGTTCCACTGATTAATTGTACTAACTGTCAGGAAATTTCTAGGTTGTTTCTTTCCTTGATTAGTTTCCATCCATTGTTTCTTGTCCTGCTGTCAGGTCAGTGGTGGTATTCAGCCGATTATATCCAACTCAGGCGAAACAGTAGCGGTGGCTGCAGGAGCCCTGTGCATGCACGGAGGTGGGCAGGAGCCCGTGTTCACATTTATGAACCGGTAGCGAAGGGAAGTGAATATCACTCCTGCTTCAGGTGCTTTGGAGAATACATTGACTCCCTCTTCTTTACAGCAGCCCCTTAGATACTGGAACAACACTATCATGTCACTCCTACTCTGTCTGTTCATTAAACCTAGACATACCCAATTCCAGCAACTGTTCTTCATATGTTTTAGCCACCAGTCCTCTAATCATCTTTGTTGCACTTCTCTGTACTCTTTCTAGAGTCTCAACATCTTTTTTTTATATACTGTGGTGACCAAAACTGGATGTAACATTCCAAATGTGTGTTCTGCCCCAGTTATGGACCCCAAAGGACGCAGCACACACAAAGTCTGTACAAACCTTAGTTTACTAAATTAAAACAGTATTTTTCAAATAAAGGTTAATTAACTTTCTTAACAGCCTACAAGAATCCAAAGAATAAATAATCATATCTTACTATGGTTGGCAGAAAGCCCAGAAGCAATTTGCAGAGAACTAAGATCAGGACGCGAAGGAGAGTGAATGAAGTTGTTCCCTGCAAATTGCCTCAGTCATCGTCCTTCTTTAAATAGGCTAAGGGAGTGGCCAATTACCCCAAGCCTTACTCTCGAAGAGACCTCCTCCTGAGGAACCACTCCTGCCTTTTGGCAGCTCTGCGCTCCTCTTCTTCCTCTTCACTTATGGGAGCTTCTGGAGGTTCTGAAGGACCTGGCTGAATCCCCGCCTCTGGCACCACATCTTCTCCAGCCTCCTCATTGTCTGTCTCGAGTGCCAGCTGCACAGGCTGCTGGCGCAACACCACACCAGCCTCCTCGCTGTCAGAATCAGCTACTAGCTGCACAGGCCGCTGACGGGCCACAACAATGTGGTCTTACCAAGATGTTATAAAGTAATATTAACACTTCAGATAATATTTGATTCTATCCCTCTGTTAATGCAGTCTAGGACTGCCTTGGCTTTTTTGGCAGCTGCAGCACACTGATGGCTCATATTTAACTAATTGTCCACTAGCACTCAAAGATTCCTCTTGCAGTAACCACTATTCAGCCAGGTACCACCTATTCTATACCTGTGTGCTTGGTTTTTCTTGCCTAAATGCAGAACCTTATTTGTCTCACCATTGGATTTCATTTTGTTAGATGGGGCCCAGTGTTCAAGACTGTCTAGATCTTTTTGTATCTTGTGCCTATCTTCTGGAGTGTTGGCTATATATCTTTTTCTCAATAGTTCTTCTATGGTGGATTTGTTTCACATAGGAAGGGCTTCCTTCATTTCTTCATCGAAAGGGCTAACATTCATAACCTTTTAGAAGTGTCCAAATCTGTCAAAATAGATCTTTGGCAAATGTGAGCAAAACACTTACCTTTGAATCATTAAAGCAGCCACATCTTTGAATCATTAAAGCAGCCCTATCTTTGAATCATTAAAGCACCCACATCTTTGAATCATTAAAGCACCTACATCTTTGAATCATTAAAGCAGCCACATCTTTGAATCATTAAAGTACCTACATCTTTGAATCATTAAAGCAGCCACATCTTTGAATCACTAAAGCAGCCACATCTTTGAATCATTAAAGCAGACACATTTGGACACCTGCCTTGTTAATGCTTCTCACTATAACAGGGGTCTGCAACCTTAAACACTGAAATAGCCATTTGGACCCGTTTCCCACAGAAAAGAAAACACCGGGAGCCACAAAACCCTTCCCGTGCCTGACTATTTCTTGAGCGGCCACAAAACTAGCATATGTAGTTGAATTAAATGTTCTGTTTTCATCTGAAACTTTTCTTTTCTTGGATTTACCTATGGTTGGCCTACTGGGGTTTGAAAAGCTCAGTAAATTGTGTATCGGCAGGTGTCGCACATTGGTGGTTGTGATGCATATTTTGAGTGACAAGGAGCCACAGCAGAGGGGTGAAAGAGCCACATGCGGCTCCAGAGCCGCAGATTGCTGACCCCTGCACTATAAGGTTGTGCATTTATGGCCACTTAGCTTCACTGGGAACACCTCTAAAGCAAGGTAGCTAGGCAGGCACATGTAGGCAGAGATACCCCACATGGTCCTATTGAACCACCACACAAGAAGGTTGCTTTAATCATTAAAAAAAAAGAAGAAGAAGAAAGTGCTTTGTACACGTTCCTACGCATTACAGAACGGCATTCAATGGATTTGCATTATGCGAATAAATTTAAAAGGTACTTATGAAACGCCGCGATTAAGCTGAAAGCCTTCTTTTATAATAGACAATCCTGTTAAAAATTATGCACTAAAGACTTGGAAAATTTAGCCTTTTAATGGACAATCTCAGATTCCCTCACTTCATAGCACGACAAAAAAAAAGTTTAATTCCTTTTTATTAATATTTGCCTGTATGTTGTAAATGGATTTCTATTTGTCTTTGACTTATTATCTCTGCTCCCTTGTTATCTCTAGATAGGCTACGTTATAAATACAATGGTACCTCAGTATTCATCAATGGTTCCGGGAGGTGTGATGAGTACCAAAAACAATGAGTATCAAACTATTTTTTGTTTCCTCATATGGAATAATGTAGTAACTCTGGCAAGTTCTACCTTATGCATTGTGTCAACTCTGAAGTGAACCTGGCTGAAGCCATCTTGTGCTGCCTCAGAGTTGCCATGACAGGGGGGAGGGAGGAGCAAATAGTCAAAACAAAAAGTTTTCTTATGGGAACCAAGGTCATCCCATCAGGTGGCAGTTGAAGGAGGAGAGGAGTGGCCAAGCATCCTACCAACCACTTTCATTGGACGATGTGACTGATGACATCTGGGGAGGGAAGATTGGCTCTTTTTTATTAAGGAAAAACCGTGGGACCTTTCAGAGTTCGTTTTCATTAGCTGTACTGATATGATGTACCCAATAAACATGTTCTTTGAGGAATCAACCTGCCTCGGAGTTCTGCTTTTGGCGGATGCATTACTCGGAACAGTGACATGTTGAATACCAAACAGATTGTTCTGTCCCCGTCTCACACACGCACACAAACAGGGGTTAAATAAAACTGGCAGACAACAAATTCTTTCGATAAGAAGCTTGGCAGCAACCCAGTAGCTGCTTGCCAAGAACTTTAGTCATAGAGGGAGGGGTTGTTCCTCTGACCGATAAACCCACAGATACACACAGTTCAAGAATTGAAGTCCAGTTCAAGTCCAGTCCGTATTAAATCCAAGGCAGATAACGTTGTTTCAAAGATAAAATGTGACTCGCTAGTAGTTTGTTTTGTCCGTCACAGAGTCTGAATGGCCACCTCACCCCCTTTTATCCCCTGTGGGGTGTGGTCCAGTGACTCAGCTTAATCTCTGGCACGCCTCCTCTTCTGCTGCGCGTGCCTGTCTCTCCGACGCTGGCGTAGATCCAGCCAAGACTTATCTCCATCACTGTCTGACTGTGAGAAGATACCTGGCTCCCGGCCAATCTCTTCTCCTACGGAAGACACCTGAGGCATTTCCAGAGAGGAGGGTCCTGGAGAGGGAGGCCTGGCCAACTCCTCTCCTTCATTTTCAGAGCCTTCTCCCTCCGATAACACAGGCTCAGGTAACGGAGCCACAACACAGATGATGAGTACTGGAGCAAAAAACTTTGAGTCAAAATGTACCAAATTCAATTAGTTTCAAACAGGGGTGGGTTCTAAAATTTTTTACTATCGGTTCTGTGGGCATGGCTTATTTTGTGGGTGTGGCTTGATGGTCATGTGACAATTATTTATGATTTAGCAGAGGTACTGGTCTACCAGGCTTTTAACTGGTTGCAGAGCTGTACCGATCTACCCTTTTATTTTTTGCAGGCACTGATCTACTCATGTATTTTTGCAGGCAGCGGTCTACTCATTTGTTTTCTTTTAACACTGATCAGCTGTAGGACGGCCCTTTGAAGCCCCACGGCAAGAGTTTAAACAGTTTTTTTCCCTCTAGCCATCAGCTGGGACTCAGGAGGCAGCAATAGATTGGGGGTGGGGCCAAATAAAAGGTAAGAATGCGGGGGGTGGGAGGGTGCAGGGAGGCAGAACCAGTTCGGTGACATCATATTGTCACTGCTACCGGTTCGGGAGAACCGGAGGAACCTACCACTGATTTCAAAGCAGTTAAGTACCAAGATACCACTGTAGATAAAATTCTCTGTGAGACCAACATACCCATAGGTGTTAAATGTGGCTTTAGAAAAACCAAAACACAGTTCTTATTTACTGAGCCATTTTGTGCAAAATTAGCATCCAAGTCCTAATATAAGTTACATGGCTTAACATGTACTAAGAAAAAGTCCTACAGTATGAGGATCTTTACCAACCATTTGAAATTGCCAGAAAGATGATCCTTAACCAGATGGTCAAGTTAAGGCAATTAATGGTTAGGGTGATTAGATTCCTGATAATCTAGATGATAAAAAGCATCTACATGGCACCCGCTCGGGTATTTTATATCTCTTTAGGCATCATAATATAACATTGAACTCACCTTCTAATTATCATATTTCCTTGGCAAATATATATATGCTTAAAACATAGCAGTAATCATTATCCTTGTAAATCAGTTGCAATATTCCAGGTAATAGCCAAAAGAACTCTTCCCAGTTATTCATCAATTTCCTCGATGTAATGTGTGCACATCATAATTCGTGCAACCTAATTATTGGTCCTATTTTACAGGTACAGATAGTCCTAAACTTACAATACTTCACTGTCAGGGTTCCAAGTAACACCCCCCAATGAAAGAAAACTCCAAGGCTTGAATTTCCTCAAAGTTCCATTTTATTAGAGATGTCATATTGACGCATCTGGGAAAACCCGAATCTGAAAGCTTCCAGGTTTTCCCAACCCAAAAGAAAGTCCAAGATCCTGCTCAACACCCACAAGTCCATCATATGGTCCAATCAAAACAAGGTCCCAACTAAAGATGCCTTCTAAGTCCATCCTCCCAGGTGCAGGGCAAGATGTCCTTGACTCTCTGAGAAAGGAATGTTATTATGACTATATTCACCCATGCTCCATACAATACCCCCACCACATTTCCCACAGCAGTAAATGTGGCAGGCCTGAAGGCCCATTGCAAAAGATGGCTTCCAGGTCTGACGTTCACTTAGTGATCATTCAAAGTCACAATGGCACTGAAAAAAATGACTTATGACCATTTTCCACCCTTACGACCGTTGCAGCATCTCCCATGGTCACGTGATTGAAATTCATCTGCTTGGCAACCCACTCATATTTATGACGGTTGCAATTTTCCGATGATCACATGATCACACTTTTGCGACCTTCTGATAAGCAAAGTTGATGGGGAACCCAAACTCACTTTTAACAACCGTGTTACTAACGTAACAATTGCAAAGATTCACTTAACAACCGTGGCAAGAAAAATTGTAGAATGGGGCTAAACGTACTTAACAAATGGCCTCACTTAACAACGTAAATGTTGGGATCAATTGTGGTCATACGTTGAGGACTACCAATAGAGTACTAACTTTTTAAAGGCCCATATTCATACTACTTCTCCATTTCTATCCAGTTTTCTCCCATTCTTTTTTTCCTCAGGATTCTGCCTCAAGAGACAAATGCAGCAGCTGATCTCCCACCCGTCTGCAATGCTTACTTGCCACAGTGCTTGCTCTCCTGGGCAATTTCTTAAAAGCAAAACTAATTGCCAATTGAATTACTAACCCAGCTTCCTGCCTGGTCCTCTTTGGGGAAATTTCAACAGGACTTAAGGTATTTGATTGATAAATTAATACTAATGTGTTTGGGTTATTTTACACAGCCTTTGTTTCCTATTTTGGTCCACAGTTCAGACAAAACAAGGATTTGTTCATCTAGATGTAAAATGACTGCATGACCAAGTTCGGGTTTTATATGAAGGGTCAAAATTTGGTGGTTAAGGCTTCAATCTAAAGACTGGGAGATGGTGAGTTCTAGTCCTGCCTTCAACAAAATACCTTATGCCACCAGAGCAGAGGTGGGTTTCAGTAGGTTCTGATCAGTTCTGGAGAACTGGTAGTGGAAATTTTGAGTAGTTCGGAGAACCGGTAGTAAAAATTCTGACTGATCCTGCCCCCATCTATTCTCTGCCTCCCTATCTAGGCTGATTGGGAGGAAATGGGGATTTTGCAATAATCTTCCCCTGGATTGGGGACGGAATGAAGATTTTACAGTATCCTTCCACTGGAGTGGGGTGGGAATGGAGATTTTACAGTATCCTTCCCCTGCCACACCCAAGCCACGCCCACCAAGCCATGCCACATCCACCAAGCCACACCCACAGAACCAGTAGTAAAAAATTTTGAAACCCACCACTGCACCAGAGTCGAAATTTCGCCTTAGACAATTTAGAACTTTACCATCTTCGGTCTGACCTAAACAGTACATAAAATCATCTGCTACAATGTCCTACAGCCAATGAACACTTCAGCTTCAACCAAAACAATACAAGAGCACACAATAGATACAAACTCATGGTAAACCGATCCAAACGAGACTGCAGAAAATACGACTTCAGTAACAGAGTTGTCAACGCCTGGAATGCACTACCTGACTCTGGTTTCTTCCCCAAACCCCCAAAACTTTAACCTTAAGACTGTCTACTGTTGACCTCACCACATTCCTAAGCGGTCTGTAAGGGGGTGTGCTTAAGCGCACCAGTGTGCCTACCCTCCCTGTACTAATGTTTTATTTTATTCATATCCTTTTCATGTATTTATAATTATGTTTACACTTGTATCTGTCATGCTTGACGAAATAAAATAAAAAATAAATACACATGAAAGTCATCTGGCGGACTTTGGACCAATCACCAAGAGGTGGTGAGTTCTAGTCCCTCGTTAGACACGAATGCCAGCTGGGTGACTTTGGGCCAATCACTAAGAGATGGTGAGTTCTAATCCCATTTTAGAAATGAATGCCAGCTAGGTGACTTTGGGCCAATCATCAAGGGACAATGAGTTCTAGTCCCGCCTTAGACATGAAAGCCAGTTGAGTGACTTTGGGACTGTCGTCTCAGCCCAATTCGCCTCATTAGATTGTTGTTATGAGGAAAATAGAACAAAGGAGGAGTATTGGGCAAGTTCACTGCCTTGAATTGTTTATAAAAAATAATAAAGGTGGGATAGAAATAAATCGCCTCACTTCCAATCTCAAGTTTATAAGATTCGGCAGTGAGCAGGTGTTTAGAAATTCAACTCTGCTCTTCTCTCTCTAAAAAGGAAAACACAATGATCTCAATGATGAAAAAGTAGGGATTTTTGCTACCAGTTCTCCAAACCACCCGCTGCCATCGCTACCTGATCGGGAGATCCGGTCCGAACTGGGAGCATTTCACCCCTGGGGTGCTTAGATCTGGCCCTCAGGGCCTGCCCGAAAATAGAGAAGGACCGGCCTGTGGTGCCTCTGTCAGCAAAAACAGAGCTCAGGAGGGCCACACGTATCCCTCCTAAGCTCCCTTTTCACTAGCAGAGGGTTGCAGGAGGCCGTTGCAGCTGAAAACAGAGCTCGGGAGTCCGTTTTTGCTGGCAGAGTCCTCAGGCCACCACTGGCACCTCCCGACACGAGTGACATCGAGCTGGCCATGCCCACCCTGGCCATCCCAACCCCCCCCCCCGAGGTCAAGCACAACCCTGATGCGGTCCTCAATGAAATTGAGTTTGACACCCCTGTTCTATACTTATGTTAGAAAGCGGTTCCCAGACAAAGTCTGTATTTCCTACCTCTACTTATGTCCCTACACACTTGCCTGGAAAGGCTGGGCGGAGATTTGAGGGGCACAGAAGAGGCAATCATCATCAAGGATGCCTGTCTGTGGAATCCAGAAATCACCAGCGTGCAAAGCTCACAACAGGCACTAGAAAAAAGAGACAGCGCTTTTGATTGTGTGGCTATCATCTTGACTTGTTTGTCACATATCCAACGGACATTCCTGATCGCAGCATTGGCTTTCGTCCTTCTGTCCAGACTCTGGATCTTCTCAAATTTCATGGAAGACAACAGGCTTTGCTTTCACAGAACAGACAGTATACAACTATACCCCAATATTACTTATAAACAAATATTGTATATAAACAGATGTCCAATGTTACAGCCTCTGAATTATACAGACAATAGATGATCGCTAGTTTTTTGCAAAGCCAAGCAGGTGAAAGTCTCCAAAATAAGTTGTTTGAATAACAGAACATCCCTTTTTGGGGGGCCATAGACTTTAATCAAGCTTCTAATTAACTAAGCTTCTCTTGATTAAAGGGACTCTAACTTATTTTATTAAGCTATTGGAACGATAGTGTATCACCGCGAGAGGAAATAAAAAGTTTTAGATGGGTTTTTCGTTGAAGAGGAAATGGTGTGTCTAATGTTCTTAAATTGTAAGTGAGGTTTGTACAGTTTACGATTCAAGAAAGCAAGCACAACATACCAGAGATATCTGACAGGTACAACAATGTCAATGTACCACAGGGGTGAAATCTAAAATTTGTTACTACCGGTTCTGTGGGCGTGGCTTGGTGGGGGTGGGGAGGGTAATGTGACTGGGTGGGCGTGACCACTTTTTTTTTTTTTTTACTTGTAAAATCATTTTTTCCACAACCTCTTCGGCCGAAAGAGGTTGCAGGAAAAAAATGCTTTTAGAAGCCTCTGATGATCAGGCAACTCAGCTGGGATCGCCAGAGGCTTTTAAAGGCATTTTTTTTCCCTACAACCTCTTCGGCCGAAGAAGTTGTAGAAAAAATGCTTTTAAAAGCTTTGATGATCCCAGCTGAGCCGCGCGATCATCGGAGGCTTTTTTTTAACTTTTAAAAGTATTTTTTTCGGCTGAAGAGGTTGTAGAAAAAATGCTTTCAAAAGTAAAAAAGACCAGCCTCTGATGATCGCGCAGCTCAGCTGGGCATTGGGGGGGAGGCGCAGGGATTTTTGCTACCGGTTCTCCGAACACCCGCCACCATCGCTACTGGATTGGGCGATCCGATCCGAACCGGGAGCATTTCACCCCTGATGTACCATCAGTTTTATTTATTTGAAATGGGAAAAATGGGGAAGGGTTATAAATCCCTTATAGAGATGGATGGATGGATGGATAAATGGATAGATATAGATAGATAGATAGATAGATAGATAGATAGATAGATAGATAGATAGATAGATAGATAATTGATGTTCCATTTACAGGGACCCCAAATTCTTTAGTGAATATTGACCGAGTCCCTGCTCTTCTTCTACACTTCCTCACTCTTCTACACTTCCTCACTCAACTATTCCATGCAATAACCCTACCCGAAACAAAAGCCTTGGTGGCGCAGCAGACTAAAGTACTGTTAAGTAACATCAGCTGCCTGCAATTACTGCAAGTTCAAATCTCACAGGCTCAAGGTTGACTCAGCCTTCCATCCTTTCGAGGTAGGTAAAATGAGGACCCGGATTGTGGGGGCAATAAGCTGACTTTGTATAGAAAAGAACACCACTTGGGGGGTGGGGGGGGCGAAAGCCCTACTAAGCAGGTATATACAAAAGTATGAAGGCTATTGCTTAACGCATTGTAAGCCTCCCTGAGTCTCCGGAGAAGGGTGGCATATAAATTGAACCAATGAATGAATGAATGAATGAATGAATGAATGAATGAATGAATGAATGAATGAATAAATAAATAAATAAATAAATAAATAAATAAATAAATAAATAAATAAATAAATAAATAAATAAATAAATAAATAAATAAATAAATAAATAAATAAATAAATAAATAAATAAATATGAAAGCAGGGCTGCAGGATGGATGGAGTGTTAGACTAGGGCTGGGAGAATCTTATGACTAAGATTCTCACTCAACCCCACCCCTCTTCTGAAATCAAATAGCTTCTCAAAGCAAAAAAAAAAAAAAACCCAAAACAAAAGTGCCTTTTTGAATGAACAATTCTATTGGGAGCAAATGGGTTTAGATTAACACCACAATATGCTCGGAAATAAATAGATAAGCGCTCTGTTCCCCACTCCCAGTTAATGGAGTGCAAGTAGGTCATGCAGAATTGTTAAGGATCTACTTTTTATCCATTTGTGTTGGGGAAGCGGAAGACATCAACTGTTAACTACATTTCTGAATTGCACCAGGAATTATGTTCTCAGGAGGGAGGGGGGAAAGAGTTCAGAATTGATAACGCACTTAATACTAACACTTGTCCAGCTCTGGATTGAAAACGAGGGGCTGAAGAAAAGAAAGAGTTAAAAAACAGAAAAGTCACCGCAGTGATAAAGCTCAAAAGCAATAAGAGAACTAAAAGATAACAACATGCATGGGCTGTCTTTCTGATATAATACAAAAGGGGGGAAAATGCAATTAGATACTTGCACTGGTTCGAAAAGATAAAAGTTGGCAGTTTTGCTTTATCTGGGCAAATTTGTTCCCATTTCATTTGAAGGAAAAACGAATTACCTTGGCTGATTCCCAGTTTTCACTTTCACAATTTTAGAGGCCAGGCCAACAAGGAGAAACTAGTTTGGACACTGCTTTGTCACCAACCAGAACTTGGGACATTTGGAAACACCGTTGCCTGTATTTCCTTAAGGGGAAAACCATTTTAGCAGCCAACTATTGAAGTGGATTTGATCTCTACTCCCCCCCACCCCCACCATCCCAATTCTCCTAGAATGACAGTTCCTCCAGCCTTGAGTTACCCTGAGCTGCAGAAGCTGGCACAACATCTAGGAAAGAGAAGATTTCATAAGTCCTACTAGGTCACTAAGCTCACAAAACTTTCCTTTCTTAATGTACTCAAAACATTGCAGTGTTTGCAAGATCAGTCAAGATGTCTGAAACCAGAGGTGGGTTTCAGCAGGTTCTGACCAGTTCTGGAGAACCGGTAGTGAAAATTTTGAGTAGTTTGGAGAATCGGTAGTAAAAATTCTGGTCCCACTATATTCTCTGCCTCCCAAGTCCCAGCTGATCGGGAGGAAATGGGGATTTTGCAGTATACATACTCCAGGACTGCGGAGGAAATGGGGATTTTGCAGTATCCTTCCCAGTGGTGGGATTCAGCCAGTTTGCACCACTTCGGGAGAACCGGTTGTTAATTTTCTGAGCAGTTTGGTGAACTGGTTGTTGGAAGAAATCATTAGGACAGAGAACCGGTTGTTAAATTACTTGAATCCCACCACTGATCCTTCCCCTGGAGTGGGGAGGGAATGGGGATTTTGCAGTATCCTTCCCCTGGAGTGGGGTGGGAATGGAGATTTTACAGTATCTTTCAGAAGGATTCCTTCCCCTGCCACACCCACCAAGCCACATCCACAGAACCGGTAATAATTTTTTTTTGAAACCCACTACTATCTGAAACTACATAATGTTGGTTTTCCCAATTCAGCAGCGCCAACCTGGCTAACTAGTCTTAATTTTTGTTCAAGAATTTCCTGAAAGGTTTTTTTTTTTCATAAACATATAGAACACATAACACATCAAATGCTGGTCTACGTAATTTTTTATTTATTTTTTTGCAGCAACAAGAGGGGGCAATATCTAAATTCCCAATTTGTCTCTTTAAGCTGCCGGTTCTGGATACACCCAGACCCCCTCCTGGCCCCAAGCTCTTAAGATAGGCTGCTTAAACCTTCTTCCTAAAACGTATCAAAAAAAAAAAAGTCGATAAGCTTCCATTCATTACTTCTTGTCCGAAGCACTTGAGGGCAGAAGAAGAAGTAACAAATGAAAACTTATCAAAGAGACATTCAAATGAGAAATTTCCTGTCAGGAAGAACAATTAATCAACAGAATAGCTTGCCTCTGGAAGTTGTGGGTCTTCCATTGCGGGAGGTTTTTAAGAAGAGATTGGACAGTCATTTTCTCTGGAATGGTGTAATCGGGACTCTTGCTTGAGCAAGAGCTGGTTAGACTAGAAAACCTCCAAGGTCATTCCAACTCTTTTATTCTGAGAGTCACTCAAAGAGCTTGAGTGGTGTAGGAGGTTAATGCCTCCTAAGGCAGCATTTAACATCCAGCTGCCTGCAATTACTGCGAGTTCAATTCTCCCCAGGCTCAAGGTCGACTCAGCCTTCCATCCTTTCTAAGGTGGGTAAATTGAGGACCCGGTTTGTGGGGGCAATAAGCTGACTTTGTATAAATATACAAAAGTATGAAGGCTATTGCTTAACACATTGTAAGCCGCCCTGAGTCTCCAGAGAAGGGCAGCATATAAATCAAATTAAAACACACACACACACGCTTAAAAACAGATCACCTGCAAAGTTTTATCTCTATCCTTCAGTGACGTTGACATTGTGTTCTAGAGATCGTCAAAGTCCCTTAAAAGTTAACCCAGAACTTTTTTTTCATTCAGAAGACGAAGTAACAGTAGATAAAGTTTCTTGAGAAAACTGTCAAATTGTTAGGAGTGTTCTAGGGAAGGCCTGGAAATATCTACTTTAGGGTGTATTTCATTAAGAATTTAAGCACGTTCCCCCCTAGAGACAGTATTTTTTTTTTCTAAAATAGTATAGGGCAGTGAGGGCGAACATTTTTGGCACTGTGCCAAAAAGTGAGCACATGCACGGGGGTGGCACCGAGTCTGGGCCGAGACCAGGAAGAGGAATTACCCAAGGGGAATGCGCATGCTGAAAAATTTACTTCCAGTTTCCAGCATGCACTTGCGCACCAGCCGGCAAGTCTTCCGGTTACTGCCACGCACAGTTGGCTAGTGCGCATGCTTAGGCCGGAAAATGGAAGAGCAGCTCTTCCGGTTTCTAGCACTGCCGCACACACAAAGACTAGCTGATGTGAGCATGTGCGTCAGAAACCCAGAAGTGGAACAGCCGATGCGGCGTGTGCCAGGCGACATGGTTCCATGTACCACTTCGGACACGCGTGCCATGGGTTCGCCATCACGGGTATAGGGTCTCCTGCTTGGGCCGAGGGTTGGATTAGAAAACCTTCCAACTCTGTTATTCTCTTAAATCATGTTGCATGGAACCCTGGGTTCTGCAAGAGCTTAAAGGCAAAAAAAGAAAAAGAAAAAAAGAAAAGAAAATGGAACCATTTCTGTATCATTAGAAATGAGAAATATTTTTTCACTAACAGATTCTGGGACCTAAAATAATTTGCAAACCCCTGCTCTAGACGAGACATCCCTCCATTCAAGGCCTTGTGCCAGTGCAGTCTTTACTAATGGAAGTAAGAAGACCATGCATATCAATCTGATCATACATTCTTCATTTCCCCATGTTATGAGCAGAAAGATACACAGAGGTTTTCTTTGCGTAAAAAAAAAAAAGAATCCTGTTTTATCACTGTTTGGATTACTTTCAAGCAAGTATAACTGGAGTTCTTTCTGAAGATTTTCTTGTTTAAGATTGGGATAAAAAAAGGCAAACATATTGTACATAAGCCTATTTCTCCTACTTATGTTTATATCTCCGACTCGCCTAAACCTGGGTCTCCCACATATGTTGGATTACAGATTTAGCAATTCCTATCCTGCAAATTAAGAACATATGTCTACATTATACAGAAAAAGCTGTCCCTTATGAAATAAGCAGCAATGGTGCATGGGCATTATTAAGCTTTCATTTGGCTTCCTGGCATTTAATATTCTTTTGATTTAAATGGAGAGACAGGTCAATAAAATCCATTGGTTAGGTTGTTATTATCTACTCTATCACTCCAAATTCCTATTTTGAAATGTCTGAAAGAAAATAAGATCAGTTATTATGCCACGGAATCCAACTGTTGAGTTTAACGTTGAGTTTCCCAAGGATTCATTTCTTGTTAGTGAAACATTTCTTTGAAATTCCCCTTATAGTGTCTGCTGGCTACCAAACAAACCAAATGCTATTCTGTCAGAGTGCTCACAGTGTGACTATTTTGAGACAACTCAGGAGCAAAATACAGGAAACAGAGGTTTGTCTTTCAAATAGTGGTTTATTTACAAGGAATATATACATACACATACTAGCCAAAGTCCGGCAATCAATCATCAACTACAGCATGGAAGCACATACACACAGAGAGAGACACCCTCACAGGACCTCTCTCATATATATACAGCCTCTTAAAGTCGTAACAGTTAAATAACCCTGCTGACTCATTCTCATTGCATCATCATTTCAGTATTACAACATTACAGCATTACAACATTACAGCTATTAAATCACCATTACCCTGACATATTCAGATTTGTATTCATAACTTTAAGCCACAATAATTTTAACCAGATCTTCAGAAAGTGGTATAGTGCCATTCCTTTGTCATGTACATGAATCTATTTACACTGAACAGTTCTTCCTAAGCCTATCTCACAGTTGAAGCAACTTCATAAATACGGTTATGTAAGCAAAAGTTGATTTTTGGTGGCTTTTGTGGACACTTCCATGCAGTTTTGCTGGCATGATACGGAAGTAATTTCCTGCTGCCTTTTTCTATGATTTGTTGTTATTGTTGTTGCGGGGACTCTCTGAGCTTGATGGTTTTCTTTCAGACCTTTCATTACCAAACTAGATAGCAAGATCAAGAGCAGATATATACCACTTCACAGTCCTCTATGGTCTTTTCTAATAGACAGCCTATTGTCCCCACAACCTTACCAACCTCGGAAGGATTGAAGGCTGAGTCAACCTGGAGACGGTCAGGATCGAACTCCTGGCAGTGAGCTGAATTAGCCTGAAATACTGTATTCTAACCACTGCGCCACCATGGCTATCATCAGTGCTAGAAGGGAGTGAGGTTTGCATTGATGATGTTACCTAGTCCGGGAATGAAATGTCTGCAAAAAAACTAAAGCTCAGATAGCACCAAGGACCCCAGAATTCAACCCGGAACTACAAATATTCTCTTCTGCTACTGTTGTTGTTGTTGTCTTTCTGGCACCTACAATTTTGGACTTCCCAGATGATTCTCAATCCAAGTATTAACCTAGACCAGGGGTGTCAAACTTGATTTCATTGAGGGCCGCATCAGGATTGTGTTCGACTTCAGGGGCCGGGTGGGCATGGCCAGGGTGGACATCACTCATGTTGGGGGCGCCTGTGGCCCAAGTGCTCTACCAGAGAAAATGGGCTCCCAAGTTCTCTTTTCGGCAGGGACGGTCTCCTGCAACCCTCTGTCAGCAAAAACACAGCTTGGGCGCGCTATGTTTTAGCTGGCAGAGGTACCACGGGCCAGTCCTTCGCTATTTCCAAGCTTACCCATGAGCCAGATCTAGATACCCATGGGCTGGATCTGGCCCCCAGGCCTTGAGTTTGACACTCCTGACCTAGACTGACTCTGTTTAGCTTTCTATATCAGCCAAGGTCAATAACATTTTTCTTGACCAACTGTAATTTGGTCTCTGTTTTACAGATGGTTAATCTGAAAATTCTTCCACCTAATTCTAATGGAATGTGAACATTTCCAACCTAGAGTCATTGCTCTTGCTATTCTGGAAGTGCAAGACTGTTACTTTTCCCAAAACACTTCCAACCTTTCTCTCCAACTTGAAGTCTTAATTGAGAAATCCCTGCCATCAATAATAACTTTCTAAATTGATGCCCCGGGATATTCTTCAATAGAAATTTGATAGCCAAATAGAACTGACAAGAATAATGGCCTTTCGAAACGTCCCAAAAAGTACCAGATCAAAGCTGGAAGACTGAAAAGTTTGTCCTCAACGTACGACCACAACTGAGCCCCAAATTTCTGCTGCTAAGTGAGACATTTGTTAAGTCACTTTTGCCCCATTTTACAACCTTTCTTAACACAATTGTGACCTCACTGCAATTTGTTACTGCAGTTGTGACCTCACTGCAATAACATGGCTGTTAAGTAGCTTCCCCATTGACTTTGCTTGTCAGAGGATAGCAAAAGATGATCACAAGATCCCAGGATATATGGACCGTCATAAATATGAACCAGTTGCCAAGCGGCTGAATTTTGATCACATGACTATGGGGATGCTGCAATGGCCATAAGTGTGAAAAATAGTCATGTCACTTTTTTTCAGTGCCATTATAATGTCAAATGGTCAGTAAATGAACTGCTGTAAGTCGAGAACTATCTATAGTTGCATCTTTTAGAATACACCTGAGGATGGCTGCCTATCCTGAAATCTGGCCTTGTGTTAGGTGAGCATTCAACTCAGTGGTAAAATCTAACATTTGTTACTACCGGTTCTGTGGGCGTGGCTTGGTGGGGATAATGTGACTGGATGGGCGTGGCCAACTTTTTTTTTTTTTTCTTTTAAAAGCATTTTTTCTACAACCTCTTCGGCTGAAGAGGTTGTAAAAAAATGATTTTAAAAGCCTCTGACGATCCCAGCTGAGCCACACGATCATCAGAGGCTTTTTTTTTTTTTTTTACTTTTAAAAACATTTTTTCGGCCGAAGAAAAAATGCTTTTAAAAGTAAAAAAAAAAAAAAAAACAGCCTCTGATGATCGCGAGGCTCAGCTGGGCATGGGGGGGGGGCAGGGATTTTTGCTACCAGTTCTCCAAACCACCTGCCGCCATCGCTACCGGATCAGGTGATCCGGTCCGAACCAGGAGCATTTCACCCCTGATTCAACTGCTATGGAAACCAAGGTCAAAAAAATAAATAAACAGCCCAATTGTTGGTAGAATTCCAGAAGCTCAAAACTGCAGATGTAAAATGATGCCAAGGGAAGATACTTATGAGCAGGGCATTTCTTTGCAAAGTATGTTTACGGGAGAGAGAAAGTTAGCCAAAGGGATATATAGAGGTATCTCCTAGTGATTGCCCTATCTTCCTATATCTCCCTTGCCTCTCCAGCATTAACTCTCCCTTCCAGATTTGAAAGGAGGAGGGAAGGCACTAAAAACAAGAATAGAAGAAGAAGAGGAGGGAGAGGAATAGAATATCTGCAGTGTGCAATAAAAAAAGGTAATAAAGAACAAACTAAATCATCCCTCCTTGAAATATCACAATACTGGAAGTTCACCGGACAATTAAGTGCACTTAACAGAAAAAGATTTAAGACTTTCTCTTCATTGCAATCAGTTAAACCAGAATTTAATATTCTTCGCAAGGCTGAAAATGGAGTTTCTCTGCCCTCTGGCTCTCCATTCACTATCACCATTCTCATGAACTTGCTCAAGGGAAACCCAGTTAGAATCTGGGGCTAGAGATAAGCCCAGCAGCAGCATCCATTTTTCCTGCTTGCCCTTGGCTCCTCCTCATTATCTGAGTGGATTGGGACACTCGGGATGCCCTGCTATAAGGTAGGAACAACTCTTTTTTTTTTTAATGATCCTGTCATCCCTTAATTTGGGGAGGAGTCGGGACAACTGAATGGAGCTCAGTGTTTACTGTCCGGATGCCCTTCCTGATGCCTATGCGGAGTTCACAGCAGATGTTTTCGCTTTGCATCCTAAGAGAGAAACATCTGCTGCTACCTAGATTTGAACTCTCCAATCTTCTGAGTAGGAGGCGAGCATCTACTAAGCCACCACTGCTCTGGCAGGAACAACTTTCATATTCTGATTTAAAAAATCCTTGACCCGCATGACAAAAAGGAAGGCTACCGCTCTTGATGCTGAAGTGGATTTCATGTCTTGTACAAGGCGTCTGGTTGAAAGCATGAATCTTATTTAGATCATTTTCCTCCACTGGCAGAAGGTACAAGAGGACAGGATGAATATCAGGAAACGGTGGGCAGGCTCAGAATTAATAACTGATCAACTATCTGGAACCCTAGGTCTGTGATGGCGAGCCTATGGCACGGGTGCCACAGGTGGCACGCGGAACCATATTGGTGGGCACGCGAGTGTTGCCCTAGCTCAGCTCCAGCGTGCATGTGGGCACCAGCCAATTGAATTTCAGGCCTTCTGGTCCCACCGGAAGTCAGGAAACTGGCTGTTTCTGGCCTCCGGAAGGCCTCCGGGGGGATGGGGAAGGCTGTTTTTGCCCTCTCTAGGCTCCTAGAAAGCTTCTGGAGCCTGGGGAGGGGAAAAAACAGGCCTACTGGGCCCACTGGGCCATCACGTGCCAAAAGCAGGGGGAAGTATGGGGGTGGTGGTGTCACGAGCACATGCGCGGGAGGACAGGGCGCATTGAATTATGGATATGGGCACACGCACCAGCGACCCCACACCGCTCCCCCTACTTTTGGCACGCGACGGCAAAAAGGTTAGCCATCACTGCCCTCGGTAGATGGAGCTCCATATATTTGGACAGAAGTTTAGAGACAGTGGCATGTATTTGGCCCCAAATCTCCTAGCTGGCTTTGATGCCTAATGCAGGACTACAACTCCTGCTCTCTTGACGACTGGCTTAAAGTCATCATTCAGTCAGCTTTCATGCCTAAGGGAGGACTAGAACTCACAGTCTCCTGGTGGTTGGCCTGAAATCACCCAACTGGCTTTGGATGGCTTTGAGCCAAACATCAGGAAAGATTCTCCTAATGTTTGGCTCAAAGCCATCCAGTCAATCTTGATGCTTAAGGCAGAACTAAAACTCATAGTCTCCTGGTTTCTAACCTGGTGCTTTATCTGCTAGACCAGAGTTTCCCCAACATTTCTGGCTTTGCAGACTGGGGTGGGGTGGGGGAGGAAAGGGATGGTTTGGGCAAGTGGCTGGCAAGCACATGCACGCAGCTCCATTTCCGCGAGTGGCATGTATGCACGCACGCCACTCACGCAAATAGCAATAGCACTTAGACTTATATACCACTTCACAATGCTTTCCAGCCCGCTCTAAGCGGTTTACAGAGTCAGCCTATTGCCCCCAACAATCTGAGTCCTCATTTTATCCACCTCGGAAGGATGGAAGGCTGAGTCAACCTTGAGTCTGGTGAGATTCGATCTGCCAAACTGCAGGCAGCCGACAGAAGTAGTTTACAGTACTGCATTCTAACCATTGTGCCACACACAGCTTGTGCGCGTGCATGCGCTGGTCTGCTGCTCATGCAAGTAAGGATGTGCATTTCCATGGCCCAGTTGCAAGCCCTCACAGGTTGGGGACCCCTGTGCTAGACCAAACTGGGTCTCAGTTATCCTATGGGGCCACTTAAAAGATGCCAGGGCCCTCCATTTTAATTTTTTTTTTAAAGTACCAAGGAGAAGAGCCGAGGTAGCACAGTGGTTAGAGTGCAGCACTGCAGGCTACTTTGGCTGACTGCTAGCTGCAGTTCAGCAGTTCAAATCTCACCAGGCTCAAGGCTGACTCAGTCTTCCATCCTTCCAAGGTGGGTAAAATGAGGACCAGATTGTTGGGGCCATAGGCTGACTCTGTAAATCGCTTAGAGAGGGCTGTAAAGCACTGTGAAGCGGTATATAAGTCTAAGTGCTATTGCTATCTTAGTGACACACCTGGCGTCACCTGGCTCTGAAAGAGAGAGATACCCGGGCAAAGAATGCTCGTCCCGCTCTCTCCAACTGTCAAAGTGCTTTAATGTCTGCCTTTGAAGCACACAGCATGGCTTTTGTCCCATTTAGAGCACAGTTTGTACAGAAAGTGAACAATGCTGAGCCATTCATTCTACACTCCTGAGATGCACTTAAATTGCCGGTTGTAATATAAAACCCAACTTCCTTGGGGATAATGTGCCTTTTTACCAAAAAGAGACACACTCACTTAATCCACCCCATGCCTTTCCCTTAGCATTTCTTTGATCAGACCTCCAGGTGCCTTTATCGTTATCAAATTAATATAAGAACACCATGTAATTCCTTCCAAATAAGCACACTGGCTTTTTTAAAAAGGGAAGCAAGGTAATGCATCTTTTTTTTTTTTTTAAAGAAGATTACATCTCTTTTTACTCTTTTTTCCAAGGGCCTTTTTAAGACTCAGGAGGGTGTTCAAAAAAAAGCCGAAATAACCACCTGGTTTTTACTTGAAGATGGCAAACACACAACAAGAATAATCAGGAGTTTGCATTAGCCTAGCACTCGCTCTGCATTCAAAAGCAACACCGGCGAGATATTTAAGCACTATCACTGCTGACAAGGGGAGCTTGAGCGAGAGATGATTATAAAAGAACACTGTAGACAGAAGCTGCTAGATAAATTATTAACAACACTCCATGGGCTCAAACCACTTGCTCTGAAGTATTACTGCAGACTTGAATAATACTGGGAAGGCCACATTCAGATCTATCTCTTGTTTTCGGCCTCCAATTTAAGGTGTTGAAAGTTGAAGGAAAAAAATCCCCTGATATAAGGATTAACACTGACAAATCCCTACAGATATAACAGTCATTAAGCCTCTGACACAAGGATCAAGTCCTCCTTGTGAATGATGACTTCTTTCTTATTTGGAGTGACTCCCTTTGCTGGTGATAGAAAGTCCTCTGTTTGCAACCCCTGGCTCTCTCTTGTCACAAGGAGTCCATTGGACAGCCCTACTCTCTAAGAGGGATGAGCTCACAATTTTAATTTCATTTACCACTTAGACTTATATACCACTTCAAAGTGCTTTACAGCCCTCTCTAAGCAGTTTACAGAGTCAGCATATGGTCCCCAACAATCTGGGTCCTCATTTTACTCACCTCGGAAGGATGGAAGGCTGAGTCAACCTTGAGTCGGGTGAGTTTCGAACTGCCAAACTGCAGGCAGCCAGCAGTCAGCAGAAGTGGCCTGCAGTACTGCACTCTAACCACTGCGCCACCATAATGCAAAATGTACTGTAGAAAACTACGATGCAAAAGACCCAACAACCCCAGAAAATAAAACAGGAGTCCTCTACAACATACAATGTAAGGACTGCAACAACCACACCGTCGTACAAACAGGCAGAAGACTGGCAGAACACATCCACAAATACCAATTAGCAGTCAGAAGGCATGATGAAAATGCTTTAATTTCACAACATATAGGCAGATTTAACCATAGCTTCAATTGGGAAAATCCTACCAGAGATGGCGAACCTTGCGTGGAAACATCGTGCACACACGTGCTAGTCGGGGCCACACTCCGGAAAAGCTGAACTTCTGGGTTCTGGCGTCCATGCGTACCCGACAATCAGCTGGCCAGCGCACATGCGCACACCGGTTTTCAAAGGACAGCTGATCATTGTGCGCACATGCATGCCAGAAACCCAGAAGACAAACAGGCAAGGCCACGCGTGCCGGGCGACATGGTTTCGGGTGCCACTTTGGGCTATCACGAACCAAGCCAAGTCCAAAAATGCCAGGGAATTTCTAGAAGCCTGGAACTCTGACAAATCAGCCATCAATAGACACATAGATATTAACAACATCTACAGACTATGCAAAAGAGACCGTCACCCAGCCCAAAAAAGAACAAAAAGACCCAACACCTCTCCGCCAGCAATCAGCACCAAGATCAGCATAGATTAACTCCAAGATTAATGTTAGACTAACAATCAAGTAAACAATATCCCAATCAAGAAACTGCCAAAGAAGCCAACAGCAAATAGCTCAATCAAAGAATGTCTAACACCATCCCCACCAACACTGACAGGCAAGCCACTAGAATATAAACTGACAGCAAACAGCATTCTTTACTAGCACTGATGATGTTACTTAGTTTAGGTAATAAAACATCTGCAAGAAAACAACCAAGCTCAGATAGCACCAAGGACCCCTCATGTCAACCCTGAGCTGCAAATATTCTCCTTTATTAGTAAAATGTACTTCATTTAACAGAATAACAGAGTTGCAAGGGACCTTGGAGGTCTTCTAGTCTAATCCCCTGCTCAAGTAGGAGACCCTTTACCATTCCAGGCCAGTGGCTGTCTCGTCTCTTCTTAAAAACCTCCAGTGAAGCACCCACAACTTCTTAAGGTAGGGCATTCCACTGGCTCAGGAGTCGGCAACCTGCAGCTCTGGAGCTTCATGTGGCTCTTTCATCTCTCTGCTGCAGCTCCCTGTCCCGGTCAGCACCACAATTTTGAAAGGAGCTTCCAGTTGGGGGTGGGGAAGCAGGGCATGCCAGGAGGAGACTCTATGGCAAGAGGTGGGTTTTCCGGTCAGATCCACAATTGATAGGGCTTTCGGTTAGGATAGGTAGAGGAAAAAGGATGCTGCGCTAGGAGGAGACTCTATGGTGGGGAAACCAAACTTCCGGTCGATTCCAGAATTGAACTGGGGGCTTCCGGTTAGGACCTTTGTGGCTCTTTTGAGTGTTTAAGGTTGCCGACCCCTGCACTGGCTGATTGTTTTCACTGTCTGGAAATTTCTCCTTAGTTCTAGGTTGCTTCTCCCCTTGGTTAGTTTCCATCTGTTATTTCTTGCCTTGCAGAAATAAATCTGATGGCCGGTACCTCAGCAGAATCAGGTGGCTTCTTCTCTCAAAAAGAAGCCATGCGAGATTCTTAATGGGGGCTCTGCGGAGACTCCTAATTCTTCAGTGTGAACTGCATAGAAAAGTATGATGAAGAAATCTACTTTACGGGTTTATGACCAGGATTAAACAGTGACGCCTGGGGAACAACCTCCCTCCCCTTGTTCAGCTTTGAAGAAAGGTGGGACAGTGACAAAGTGACACATAAATCAATTAACAAGACCTACTTTCAACTTCAGCCCTTGTCCCAGTCATATCGTTCAATGACTCATCAATATTTCGGTTTCTAATGTGGGCTGCATCAAAATTCCTGATCTTTTTGAAAAGGAAAAAAAAAGTGTTATATAAAAACGTGCTCCTTGTAAAGAAAAAACAAAGTTTATTTGCCACAGCAAATGCTATTTTAAAAAGAGAGGTAGGAACCCCTTTTGATTGCTTTAAAGAGCCCCAGAATTCCCAAATTATATTACTTTCTAGCTACACAGAAAACCCATTTCGCTTTATTGATTAGTTGACCTGTACTTGCTGTGGAAAATCTGCAGTAAGATACCAAAATCTATTCACTTGATTGTCTTAACTGGCGAAAAAGACTTTGCATAAACAATTCGGTGCTGGTCTAGAATAATAAATGTTAACAGCATACATCATTATTTGTAAGTAGGTACACCTTCCCCCATCTTCTTTCTAATACAATTTGTTCCACACTTACCGCTGAACAAAAGGGGAGAAAAGTAAATTTTGAGGACCTTAAAAATGCATCTGGCTGAATATTTTCGTTTGCCAAGTGTTTGGCAAAGATCTTGCTTTGATGCAATCACACCTACAACTCATATTTGTGTGGTGGTTTATAATGGAGAGGAAGAGGGGGAAAAAAAACCTCTGAATGCTTTTACTAAAGTACATTTTGTTCTCCTTATACTGAAAAAAGCCTTTTTTTAAAAGACATTTTAGCTTCAGCAAATGAATCCATGTTGATCTATTTGCAATGGGAAGAGGTTTCATTTTAATTATATTATGTGAATACAGGTAGTCCTCAACTTACATCCACAACCGAATCCAAAATTTATGTTGCAAAGCAAGACTTCTGTTAAGTGAATTTTGCCCCATTTTATGATCTTTCTTGCCACCATTGTTAAGCGAATCATGGCGGTAACATGGTTGTTAAGTGAATCTGATTTACCCATTGACTTCACTTGTCAGAAAGTTGCAGAAGGCGATCGCATGATCCCCGGGACACTGCAACCGTCGTAAGTGTGAGTCAGTTGCCAAACGTCTGCATTTTGATCACATGACTGTGGGATGCTGCAATGGTCGTAAATGTGAAAAATGGCCACAAGTCACTTTGAATGGTCACTAAATGAACTGTTGTAAATTGAGGACTACCAATCTTCCTCTGCAAGGAAAGGAGTTTATAGGCATCAGCCTGCCTGGTAAGTATTTATAAGCAGAAAAACTTAAAATACAGCCAAATACAAGTAACCCTTGACTTACGACCACAATTGAGCCCAAAATTTCTGTTGCTAAGCAAGACAGTTATTAAGTGAGTTTTGCCCCACTTTATGACTTTTCTTGCCACAGTTATTGAGTGAATCACAGCGGTTGTTAAATTAATAACCTGATTGTTAAATGAATCTGGCTTCCCCATTGACTTTGCTTGTCAGAAGTTTGCAAAAGTTGATCACATGATCCCAGCACTCCGCAACCATCAGAAATATGTTATCAGTTGCCAAGTGACCAATTTTTTTTTCATAGAAATTTTTTATTTTTTAAAACAAAACATAAAACATAAATCCATCATCCATACAATTGCAAACAGTGCGTCGGTCGGTTACAAGTCTTTTATGCTTCCTCACCATATTCATTACTTACTAATTTTCTAATTTCTCATATTTACCAATCTAATAAGTATCTTTATAATATAATCCTAGTTAATCATTTTAACTATGGCTTCCCCCTCTTTTCATAAAAATTATTTTCAATATTTATATTTGAAATAGAGCCGAGGTGGCGCAGTGGTTAGAGTGCAGTACTGCAGCTACTTCAGCTGACTGCTAGTTCAGCAGATCAGCGGATCAAATCTCACCGGCTCAAGGTTGACTCAGCCTTTCTTTCTTCTTTTTTCTTTCTTAAAATCGTCTGGGACAGAGAAGGAATCTCCAAAATCCTTATGTCCAATATTAATTTCAAGTAATCCAAGGTAAAAAGCCAATTAACATGTTTCTTTTCCACCCAGAAAGGGAAATCTCTTCAATCCACTTCCCTGCTTAATCGCTGCAGACTCCGTGGCTATTTTGTAGCCATCCATCTGTCTATCTTCATTAGCTTCATTTTCTTTTAGAGGCATTAATTCTCAGGAATATCCATTGCTCCTCTCCACTCCAGTTAAAGGCACAGTCAAATTTCAGAGATTTATTAATGCCAAATCATCCAGTTTAAGTTTACTGCAACAAAATTCAATTTGGGTCTTTTACCCATTTTTTTTTCTTTTCAATCTTTAAGCCCCGCAGTCCAGCAGCCGCTTTTAATTTTGGGGTCTTATTTTCCAATATTTCCAAATAGGTACATTATATTGCCTGGGTTGGTGTCACTCACCCGGCTTCTTGATTTTTGCTCTTTCTTCATCTTCCTCCAGCACAATCCTTGTTCCCGGTTGCCGCGGTTTCAGGGCAGCCGCCATGGCTGCCGTTCCGCTGCCGCCGACGTGAAGGAGAAGCCTCCGGCCCCGAGGAACCCGCCCATTCCTCTCAGCCGCCCAAGACGTTCCTTCTTGTCCCCCTGTCCCTACAAGACAGGGGAGGTCCGCAGACCTATCGGCCGCAGCTTAGCAGAGGGGATTTGGCAGGGCTCAGCGGAGCTCGCCATTTCCCCGTCTGTGTCCCCATGGCGCCAATCGGAAGTCCCGGTTAAATAAATAAATATTGTAACATTCATTTCTTCATCCTAAATTAACATTATTCATACAACTTTGTATTATATTTCTGCCCTTCTTATATTATAATGGTCTCATCCCTATTTCATTTCCATGTTTTATTATCTAGCCATTGATGAAGTAAATCCCATATTTTATAGTATTGTTTATCTTTTTGTTCTCTAATTTCAAATGTCAATTTGCTCATTTCAGCACATTCCATAATTTTCTTAATAACTTCATCTTGCGTTGGTATTTTCTCATTTTTCCAATTTTTAGCAAACACAATTCTAGCCGCTGTTAATACATTCACAATTAAATATCTCAATTCTCTATTGTATATTTCTGGTACAATCCCTAATAAAAAGATCTCTGGTTTAAAGTCTATGTGGTTTTTTGTTTGTTTGGTTTTTTTTTGTCATTTTTTCCAACCATGTGTTGGAAATGTCATCACACCACCATATGTGGCGGACGTGTGTAGAAGCCAAAAGATACTGGACCAAAATCCAAGTGACCAAATTTTGATCACCTGACCATGGGGATGCTGTAATGGTCGTTAGTGTGAAAAACGGTCACAGGCCACTTTTTTACTGCGACTATAACTCTTTTAAAAATAAAAAAAAATCCGATTTAAATTTAAAAAATCCAATTTTTACTTTTTTTTATTAAAAAAACGATTTTTATCCACCCAGTTTAATGAGAAAGCAATAGCAACAGCAATAGCACTTAGACATATACCACTCCGCAGTGCCTTATAGGCCTCTCTAAGCAGTTTTACAGAGTCAGCATCTTGCCCCCAAACAATCCGAGTCCTCATTTTACAGACCTCAGAAGGATGGAAGGCCAAGTCAATCTTGAGCCGGTGAGAATCAAACTGTGAACTGCTGACAGCCAGCAGTCAGCAGAAGTAGCCTGCAGTACTGCATTCTAACCACTGTGCCATCACGGCTCTTAGTGGTGACAGCCCTTGTGACTTTGTCTTCCCTACTGCATGGAGAGTACAGGAAAAGTTGGCAACTATGCTAGAAGTATCTGTTGCATCCAAAGTGAGGGTTACCAAAGAATGTGTGGGTGTTTGTGGGTGTGGAAGGAGTAGTGTGTTTTGTTTTATTTTTCAGAAGAGAAAGTGAAAGGATCAACAGATGGTTGCAACAGGCTCTTGCGGTTATCTGTGTTGTTGTGCACGAGAAGACAGCAACTGGCACTCACTATTAGATAGTAGGAAAGAAGTGGATAATCACAATAAGACATTCTTTAAAGCGGACAATACACCAGTGATTAAGCGATTACAATGTTTATTGACATCAGGCCAAAAGAAGCATTTATGAAAACCGTATCCATCCTAGAATGAACGGGAAGAACATTCTCAGCTAATATAAAATATTATCAGCTAGATAAAATAGAATGGTAACAGATAACAGAGTTGGAATGGACCTTGGAAATCTTCTAGTCCCACCTCATGCTCAAGCACGAGACTCTACACCCATGATGGCGAAACTATGGCACACGTGCCCAAACTGGCACGTAAAGCCATGTCACCCAGCACGCGCGGCCTTGCCTGTTTGTTTTCCAGGTTTCTGGCACACATGTGCATGCGATGATCAGCTGTCCTTTGTGCACACGGCAGTGCCGAAAACTGGTGTGCGCATGCATGCCGGCCAGCTGATTGTTGGGTGCATATGTGCACCAGAACCTGGAAGTTCGGCTTTTCCGGAGCGTGATCCATTTGCATGCACAGCAGTGCCAAAAAACAGCCTGCACATATGTGCCAGCCAGCTGATTGTCAGGCCAGCATGCGCACTAGAACTCAGAAGTTTGGCTTTTCCAGAGTGTGGCCCCGACGTATGCGTGTGTGACATTTCCATGCGATCACCATCACTGCCATTCATTCTAGACAAGTGGCTGTCCAATCTCTTCTTAAAAGCCTCCAGTGATGGAGCACCCACAAATTCTGAAGGAAAGTCGTTCCACTGATTAATTCATTGAGGTGAATCTGTGGTCCACCATGCATCCTGAGATACAACACTCAAAACCCCCAGCAACCATGTCTAGGAAAGGAGCCTTCTTGGGCACTGGAGTTCACCAGTATTATGGTGAGCTGCAAGTTTCTCACACGTGCAACATAAACAGTTCTGGATTACAAAACCTCATCAGCTAGCATGATGCAGCTTGCTACAACTGGGGTTCAGCAATTTGTCATTCCCAGACAAAGAACTGTGTCAAGGAGGAGGAGGAGAAGGAGGAGAAAGAGATTATTAAAACATATCTACATACAGTGGTATGTACAGTGGTATCCTTTGAAACTCGTTGAATTTGGTACTCAATGTATGTTGATCGAAACTTTTGACCCAGTACTCATCAGCAGAGCCTGGATAGCTCTGCAGACAAAGGCACTGTAATTTAACACCAGCTGTCTGCAATTAAAGTAAGTTCGAATCTTGCCAGGCTCAAGGTTGACTCAGCCTTCCATCTTTTCTAAGGTAAGTAAATTGAGGACCCAGTTTGTGGGGGTGATAAGCTGACTTTGTATAAAAATATACAAAAGTATGAAGGCTATTGCTTAACGCACTGTAAGCCGCCCTGAGTCTCTGGAGAAGGACGGCATATAAATCAAATTTAAAAAAAAAAAGTTGTTTAGTACTAAATGCACAAGCAAAAACTTGTCAGTGTTGACTGCCTTGTGACTTCACTACATTATTCCTCATGGGAAAAAAATTATTTGGTGCTCATTGTTTTTAGTACTCATAGAGCCTCCCAGAACCAATTAAGGATGAGTATTGAAGTACTACTGTATATGAAACACTTTAAAAAGTGTTTACTAAACTGAGACTAAACTGCACCAAGGAACCAAAGATTTTTTTATTCTGGAAAACAGCATAAAGTCATAGAGCAAAAGAATACACAGCAAGGTGACAACTCAAAAGAAAGCCGTAGAATTTTTTTTTTAAAAAAAAAGACAAACAAACAACCCAAAGCCTTTGCCCAGTGCGTTACATATCCATCTGGTAAATTTCTCCAGGTAGATGGTTCCAAAAGAGCCATAGTGGAACAGTGGCTAGAATGCAGTATTGCAGGGTAATTCTGCCGACTGCCAGCAGTTTGAAATTGGACGTAACTCACTTAACCACCACCTTCCCTAGCAACTGAAATTCTGGTGTCAATTGCGGTCATAACACAAGCACTACCTGTTTAAGAGCCCTGGTGATGCAGTTAGAATGCAGTATTGCAGGCTAACTCTGCCCACACAGCAGGAGTTCGATCCTGATCAGCTCAAGGTTGACTCAGCCTTCCATCTTTCTGAGGTCAGTACAAATGAGGACCCAGATTGTTGGGGACAATATACTGACTCTGTAACAAGGTAGATAAAAATTGATGATTTTAAAATAAAATATTAAAAAATGCATTTTTAAAAAAAAATTAAATCAGACTTTTTTTTTAGTTTTTATCAAATTTATTTTAATAAAATGCTTTTGGAGTAAAAATCTATCTAAAGATCGTTTTCTATTTAAGATACATTAATAATTTAGTTTATTCAGCATGAAATGGAGCTTAGTTATGTAGCATGAGGCTGTATATTCTGCAATATTGGGACTATCGGGGTGGGCAACAGCCAGTCAGAGGAGGAGCTGCTGCAGGACAGAGATGACAGTTGCTCTTTATGATTTAAATCGAGTTGATTTAAACCAAGCCTTTTTACTAGTGATTTAAATCATGATTTAAATCGTGATTTAAATTGACTTGATTTAAATCAAATCCACCCTGCTCTGTAAACCACTTAGAGAGGGCAGTAAAGCACTATGAAGCAATATATAAATCTAAGTGCTATTGCTATCTCTGGAATATAACTCTTAAAGGACTTTGGTAAATACCAGAATTTCCTCTAACTTTGATCAGCCTTTTTTTTTTATTATTTATTTAACTGCACTGACCTCCAGATGGAAGGACCACAATTGCCAGGACTGAAAAAAATAACTATGCTGGCCAAGAAATGTTGGAAGTCTGTCATATATTTGCAGGGTACTCTCAAAAAGGGAAAGTTTTTGTAGTACATGGGGTAGGCTTCAGATACTTTTAGCAATGGGTTCGCTGCCCCCTTGCTGGGTGGGCGTGGTCATGGTGAGCGTGGCCTAGTCGGCCTCCTACACCACGGCGGGTGGGAGAGGGGCATTTTTGCCCTCACTGGGCTCCAGAGGTTTTCCCCAGGCTCTGGAGGCCCTCTGGAGGCCAGAAATGGGCCCATTGCCAGACTTCCTGAACTTCCAGTAGGCCTGTTTGTCCTGGGTGGGCATGGCCATGGTGGGCGTGGCCTAGTCAGCTTCCTGCACCACAGTGTGGGGGGGCTTTTTTGCCCTCCAAGGGCTCTGGAGGCTTGTCTCGAACCTCTGGGAGGGTGAAAACGGCCTCCCCAGGCTCTGCAGGCCCCCTGGAGGCCAGAAATGGGGCCATTTCTGGCCTTCCTGAACTTCCGGTAGACCCATTTTTTGCCCTCCACGAGCCTCCGGTGCGCCCTGCACTTACCTGCATCCAAAACAGGCCGCGTGGGGACTCCTGGGAGGGGAGGGGAGGGGTGGGCAGGGCCAGCAAGGAGTGGGATTTGGGGGTTCTCCAAACTGCACAGAAACTTAGCTAGAGGGTCTCCCGAACCCTTCAAACCCCCAGCAGCCCACCCCTGGGAAGTCTGTCATATATTTGCTGGGTACCCACAAAAAGGCAAAGTTTTTGTAGTACATGCATATGGAAAGAGGCAGACATTTGAAGGAGGACAACAGTTTTCAACATTCCCATGCAGAGATTATTAGAAGCTTGAAATAACCCAAGAACAAACTGTTATTCACGTCATAATACTCTACCATGAAATCTTAGACTGCTTTGGAAACAAAACAATCCATCTGTCTCAAGATACGTTAAACTTCACACAATTCTTTTTACACTTAAGACTTCTAGGCACAGACATTCAAAGCACATGGGTAGTTGGTTATAAATGAAGAGACATTAGACCATGTGGCAAAAAAAAAAAAGATTTCTGTCTTAACTTAAATACTTTTATGCGGAGCAGAAATGAAACAATGACTAATATTTTGAAGTAAAACAAATGTTTTCCTTCTATTCTTTGGGGGGAAATGAATAGCAAAGCAGATCATCTTTTTGTAATGCATTAAAAAAAAAACAGCAGGACTGAATTGGGAAAATTGATACATGTCGGGTATTCTTTAACGAATTCTCTCAGAGGAATTCAAAACTTAACCATGTAAGAAGACAATGAAAATCTAACTAAATCAATATGGATTTTTATTCTCTAAAAACTCATGTTAAACTCTAAAGGTTTCCTGAGGTAGAAATTCTATTGTGCTTCACAAAACAGCAATAGCACGGAAACTTATATACCGCTTCATAGTGCTTTACAGCCTTCTCTAAACTATAAGGTAAAGGTAAAGGATCCCCTTGCACATATGTGCTAGTCGTTCCCAATTCTAGGGAGTGGTACTCATCTCCATTTCAAAGCCAAAGAGCCAGCGTTGTCCAAAGACGTCTCCGTGGTCATGTGGCCAGCATGACTAAATGCCAAAGGTGCAGGAACATTGTTACCTTCCCACCAAAGGTGATCCCTATTTTTCTACTTGCCTTTTTTATGTGTTTTCGAACTGCTCGGTTGGCAGAAGCTGGGACAAGTAACGAGAGCTGACCCTGTTACGCAGCACTAGAGATTCGAACCACTGAACTGCCAACCTTTTGATCAACAAGCTCACGTCTTTAGAGAGAGCCACTGCGTCCCCTTAAGCTGTTTATAGTGTCAGCATATTGCCCCCAACAATCTGGGTCCTCATTTTACTGACCTCGGAAGGATGGAAGACAGAGGCAATCTTGAGCTGGTCAGGATTGAACTCCTGGCAGTGGGCAGAGTCACTCTGCAATACTGCATTCTAACCACTGGGCCACCAGGGTTCCTGTTTGAAATTTTCAGGAAGGATTAAAAAGGAAATGTTTATATTCAAGAGAGCTTTCGATTACCAATAAATTACAATAAATCTGCAATTTTCTAGTCTGTCCCTTATTTTTTCAAACTAAACGCTCTAGCTTGGGCATCCATTTCAAAGATCTTTTCAATATTCACAAATAATCATTACAAAAGGGAGCACCAATGATAACTCCAAAACAAATTTGCAATGCAAAACTGGAAGCTCCACTAGATCCTCCTGGATATGGATTGACAAGATGGCAAGAGAAAATACTATCAATTCCAGATAGAAACATACTCCAATAAATCCTACTAACCTGGAACTACCTCATTGCTTCCAATAAGAAGGCAGCAGCTTTCTTCTTTCATATGATGATGGTGGTCATGGAGAAAGGGTACAAAACATTCCAATCAAAAGAGGTCTACAAGCTCCTTTTTCATATGACTCTCTCCTAGGAAATCATATTTACATGCCCAGCTATTCAGACATGCTAAAAATTAGTATGGGTACCACTTCAGTGCCTTCGTTTTCTTTTAACAATCCAAACAGTATAGAAAAAATTATCTCCATTATTTCTCTAAGGAGGAGGGAGGAGGAAGACAAATAGGAGCTCCATGGTAGAGCAAATGGTCTGATCGCAGGGTCAATTCTTCACATCTGCAGAAATGGCAAAGGAAGGTTTTGAGTTGAAATTCTAGGAAATGGTTGCCAGCACGATAATGCTAGTGTTGTGACCCGCAAGCAGCCAGTGGAGCTGGCAGCAGACTCGGACAGTGAGGAGGTTGGGGACTGACATGGGCCAGTCCTGGAGTCTGGGGAAGGCTCTGATGAGGGCTCTGCGTCAAAGGCAGAGTTGGAGCCAGGGCCACCCAAACAGTTATCAGCTACCTTCGGAGTCGGAGATATGTGGGGCTGAAGAACAGCTGGAGCCTGTTCCCAATGTTGCATGCGCAGAGCTGCCAGGAGAAAGGAACAGTTAAGGAACAAGGGCCAACTCAGGAGTAAAGGCACAACTGGATGGTGAATGGCCCCTCCCATAGGGTATAAAGAGGAGTGAAAGGGGAGTGGAGTTTGCAGCAGACAATTAGGTGTTGTTGTTGTTTTTAAATTTGATTTATATGCCGCCCTTCTCCTGAGACTCAGGGCGGCTTACAATGCGCTAAGCAATAGCCTTCATTCTTTTGTATATTTATACAAAGTCAGCTTATTGCCCCCACAACTGGGTCCTCAATTTACCTACCTTAGAAAGGATGGAAGGCTGAGTCAACCTTGAGCCTTGGCGAGATTCGAACCTGCAGTAATTGCAGGCAGCTGATCTTAATAACAGGGTGCCTTAGACCACTGTACTACCAAGGCTCTTTCTAATGATTTCATTAGTGCATGCACACAGACACAACCAATAAAATATATCTAAATCAAGTGTGGACAACTGTCTTTACAACCTGTATCTAAAATCCACATAGTCCTAAGAAGTCAAATGTGTGAAACCATCTTGGGCTAGAGAAGCGATCACCAGAACCCATCTGCAAAATTGCTAACTAAGTTCAATTCCTGAAGGCTTTTTCCAGACTCAGAACTTCAGGTCTTCCCAAAACTTCAATTTCTACCCAAAAGTTTCCTGTACAGCACAAGGAACTTGGAAGGCAGAAGCTGGCTCAGGAATTCTGGGAGTTGAAGACCACAGGTCTTAAAGGGGCCATAGTTTCCCACCCTTGGTTTAGATGGACTTTTGTGTCAATGTGCATGCTTCGCCTTTACTTCTATATTGTAATTCTCAGCATTTAAAGATTCCCTCTGTTCCTAGATCACTTCATTTTAGATCAGGGATCCCCAAACTGTGGGCTGTGGCCCACTAGTGCCAGTTAGAGGATAGTAACTGGGCCACTGAAACAACCGATGCGCATCATCACTTGCGCGAGCAGCAAACGAGTATGTGCACTCCATTTGCATGGGTGTTGGGTGCACATGCACAGTGCTTGCGCAAATGGACCTGAAAGCCTGGGCACACGCTTGCCAGCCGCTTGCATGGAATCATCCCCTCTGCCGCCGCCCCCCCCCCCGATCTGCAAAGCCAGAAACATTTGGCATCTCTGTCCTAGATAGCAAATAAACCCAGATATGAGAACAGTACTACATGATAAGTAGTACTTATCATGCAGGCAGTCATTACAGGCAGTCCTTGGCATACAACCATAATTGGGGCCAGACCTTGCTTTGCTAGATGATGTGGTGATTAAATGAGTTGTTCCTGAGTTCAAAACTATTGTGACTCAGACCCCCGAGGCCGACTTATCGGAGGGAGAAGGCTCCGAACATGAAGGAGAGGAGTTGGCCAGGCCTCCCTCTCCAGGACCCTCCTCTCTGGCAATGCCTCAGGTGTCTCCTGAAGGAGAAGAGATTGGCCAGGAGCCAGGTATCTCCTCGCAGTCGGACAGTGACGGAGATAAGTCTTGGCTGGATCCACGCCAGCATCGGAGAGACAAGCGCATGCAGCAGAAAAGAGGCATGCCAGAGATTAAGCTGAGTCACTGGACCACACCCCACAGGGGATAAAAGGGGGTGAGGTGGCCACTCAGACTCTGTGACGGACAAAACTAACTACTAGCGAGTCACATTTTATCTTTGAAAGAACGTTATCTGCCTTGGATTTAATACGGACTGGACTTGACAATTCTTGAACTGTGTGTATCTTGTTTGGGTTTATCTGACGGAGGAACAACCCCTCCCTCTATGAGTAAAGTTCTTGGCAAGCAGCTATTGGGTTGCTGCCAATCCTCTTATCGAAAGAATTTGTTGTCTGCCAGTTTTATTTAACCCCTGGCTATCTGTTTGTGTGCGTGTGTGAGACGGGGACAGAACAACTATTAAGTCAGGGATGTCAAACTCAATTTCATTGAGAGACGCATCAGGGCTGTGGCTGATCTCGAGGGGCCTGGTAGGTGTGGCCGACTGGGTGGGTGTGGCCAACTAGGTGGGTGTGGCCAGCTTGACACCACTCCCCAAACTGCTGGCATGTTTCCTCTTCACACTGGGTAGACCGGGCTGAAGCCACACGGGATGGCCTATTACATTTTCCAGGACGGCCTCACAGGCCAGATCCGATCACATTGTGGGCCCACGGATCTTGTGTTTGACACCCCTGCATTAAGTGAATCACATAATGATTAGGTAAATCTGGCTTCCCCCATTGATTTGTTTCTCAGGAGCCCCCTGGGAAAGTTGCAAATGGTAATCATCTTGTTCTGCCCCAGCTACGGACCCCAAAGAACGCAGCACACACAAACTCTGAACAAAACTTAGTTTACTCAATAATGCAGTTTTAGCAAATGCAGGCTGTTAATAAGCATTCTTAACAGCCTGCCAGAATTCCACAGATAAGATAGTCAAAGTCTTACTGGAGTTGGCAGAAAGCCCAGAAACAAGGTTGCAGAGACATCCCAACGTGATGATTAGCGAATTAAAGTTGTTTCCTGCAGCTTGTTGCAAGCTGCGTTCTTTCTTAAATAGGCTAAGGGAGTGGCCAATTAGCCCTAAGCCTTACTCTCAAGGAGACCTCCTCCTGAGGAATCACTCCTGCCTTCACTTAAAGAAAAAAAAATGAAAAGAAAAAAAATAGGAAAGTGAAAAGTGCAAAGAAGGAAAAAGACGAGGGAGGAAGGGAGGAAGGAAGGAAGGAAGGAAGGAAGGAAGGAAGGAAGGAAGGAAGGAAGGAAGGAAGGAAGGAAGGAAGGAAAAAAAGTAATTTCCAATCTTCTTTACAGCAGTCGTAAGTGCAATTATAAATTTACCTCTTACTCTATAATTATAACATAATTGTTTTTCTATAATCTAGTTTGTCTAATTATCAAAAGCCTACATCTTAGGTTCATTTTTTCCTGTTTCATGCAAAGTGTTTACAAGCGGTTTATGATACATTTTTTCACTTGTTGTTCTTCTGTTTCAAATTCCAGCATAGTTTATACATTTTAGCAATTAATTACATGTTTTATCCTTTGTACACAATTCAGTTTCAAACTCGGTCTTTACAATGTTCAAACCCATGATTTCTTTTGTCTACTTTAAATCTTTCTAATAAATCTAAATCGTCCGTGACAACTATATTCCCTCTGCAGTCAGTTCTTCTCTTGATTTTATTTTATATTCCCCTTGACAACATTCTCACAATTAAGCAAGCCATTTGTGTTTGCCTATTATTTCTATAACAGCCCATTTCTCATCTAATAACCCATTTCATGACCTCCAGATGTTTGTTATTTCCATCAGCTCCAACCAACACAGCCATCAGTAATGAGATAAGTTGTCAAAGAAACATCCAAAAGTCATTAGTTTGCCTCCTCTAAACTGGCTCAGTTTAGATCAAGAATGCTGTTTTAACATGGAGATCACACAGCTTTTGAGTCACCCTAAGAGCCAAAACCTTTAGTTTTCCCATTTAAGAAACTACTTTTTCCTATGGGGATCATATGTTAGTTCTACTCTTCCAAAAGTTGGTGCAACACAATTAATCAATGGAATAGTTTGCTTCCCACAGTTGTGGGTGCTCCATCAAAAACAGACTGGATAACTGTCTATGGAGATTCTCAATCATTTAGGTCATGGTTGTCCCAAAATATTTTTTCAAAAAGGCAACTGGACTTTTTTTTCCTTGAAGACATTTCACTTCTCATCCAAGAATCTTCTTCAGTTCTGACTGAACTTCCATTCTCCACCATTCAGTCAGAAGTGATGAAGCTTCTTGGATGAGAAAGCGAAACCTCTTCAAGGAAAAACACAGGAAGTCCAGTTGCCTTTTTTTGAAAAGGGACCTTTGGGAGACTGGATAACCATTGGGATGGGATTCAGTAACAGTAACAGAGTTGGAAGGGACCTTGGAGGTCATCTAGTCCAACCCCCTGCTCACGCAGGAGACCTGTACTAGGGATTCAAATAGCTGAACAGCCAACCTTTCTGATCGACAAGCTCAGTGCCTTAGCCACTGAGCTACCTAGTCAGAGATATCTTGAGCAGGGGACTGAACTAGAAGTCCTCCAAGGTCCCTTCTATAGAAGTCCTATGGTTCTATGTTCCATGTTCTAAACTTTTAGAGAACATTACTCTCCAAACAGTTGTCGCAGCGTTTGGAAAACCTCTTCAGTTTCTCTTTTTCAAAGCCTGAGCTGTTACATCACCTAAATCCCAAGTCTAACAACACAGACAACCAAATAGTAGCACTCAACATATTGGTTGAAGACTTGCTACTTAGAAATGGAGTTCTTAAATAAGTGGGTTTCGTGATGAAAGGCCTTACTTGTTTCCTGTACCAGCCTTCCATAACTCGGTGCTTTTCAAAAACAGCAGCAGTCCAACACATCTGGAGAATACAAGATTAGGAAAAGCTGCATTGGACAAAGAGAGGAGACCCACAAACGCTCACAGAATGTACAAGCTTCCTGCACACATTCTGAAGGAAGGAACTGAAAAAGCTTCATTGTGGTAGGTTTTTCTTTTTCTTTTTCCCTGCCACTCTTACATTCTGTCCTAAATGTCTTAGTAATTCACGAAATAGCATTCTGTGCAGATGCTTTGCCTACGTAGAAGAAAAACGCCACTTTCCTATATGTAGAGACCAGAGGTGGTATTCAGCTGGTTCGGACGAACCGGTAGTAGCAATCTGCGGGTGGGCCCGTCCACTTGCCCACCCATCCCGGTACTATGCAATTCTATTTAGCCACATTTTCTAGCCACACACATGCATGCAAGCCGCGCAAGCAAAGCGCAGGTGCCGAATGCCGCATGCATGCACGGAAGGTGAACTCAAGGAGTGTGTGCATGTACTCACTTTGTCGGTGCGGGGCGAACCGGTAGGGAAATGATGTGAATCCCACCTCTGATAGAGATGCTGTAGTTTTATTTGAACAGAGGAATATCTAAGCTTGAAAATCTTCTCTCTCCCCACCTCCCAAATTTGAAGAACAGCCATATAAATCTTCAGCTGCACACCACACCAACCTCCATATTATTTAACATAGAACTCATGCCAGGGGTGAAATCCAGCAGGTTCTGGCAGGTTCTGGAGAACCAGTAGCAGTTCGGAGAACTGGTAGTGGAAATTTTAAGTAGTTTGGAGAACCTGTAAATACCACCTATGGCTGGCCCCAGAGTGGGGTGGGAATGGGGATTTTGCAATATCCTTCCCCAGGAGTAGGGTGGGAATGGAGATTTTGCAGTATCCTTCCCCTGGAGTGGGGTGGGAATGGAGATTTTGCAGTATCCTTCCCCTGCCATGCCTACCAAGCCACGCCCACCAAGCCACGCCCACAGAACCAGTAGTAAAAATATAAAATTGGATTTCACCACTGACCCATACCCTCTGCAATTCTGGTCTTAAAAATAATAGAACCTGGTAAGAGTGCAAAAGATAGATTCAAAGAGCCAAAGACGGCTTCATGTGAACGCGCCAGTATTTCCAGTGGGGGCAGATTCCTACAAAAGCCACCGATAAAAATAATTAATCTGAGCCCCGCAAAAGAGACGGCTGTGGTTTAGAGACTCTTGCAAAGAGGCAGCATTTTTAAATGTTAAACAAGGCTTGGCCTACGAAACATTCAAGTTCCAGACTTTATTATTTAGCTGGCAGAATGGAGATGGGACCGATCGCAGAAGGCTTCTTGGGAGGCGGAGAAGCATTCAAAACCAATTTAGATAAAAGCAGCACAAACCCTAGCCAAGCTATTGCCCTGTGAAAGGAAGCTTGTGAAGTAAGCAAACATTTCCAAGTGCTCACATACAGCACACATCTCTTCTTATTATTATATTTACCGTATTTTTCAGAGTATAAGACATACTTTTTTCCCTCCTAAAAGAGGCTGAAAATTTGGGTGCGTCTTATACTCCGAATGTAACCCCGCCCACCCGCCGGCCCCCATCCTTCGGCCTCCGAGCATCCTCTTCCTGCTGCAGAGATTGCCACCGACAATGGCTTGTGTTTTTGGGCTCCGCGCATCACATTTTCAGCCTCCAAGCAGTCCGTTTGAGAGCCCTTCAAGGCTGCGGGGATCGCCAAAGGACATCGCCGCCGATCGCTGCCAGAAAATATGACGCGTTTGGAGGCTGAAAACGCGATGCGGAATGGCTACCTGGAACAGCTGCTGCCTTCTCTCACCCCTTCCGCGCTTCGCCTGCTTTAGTCACTGGAGCTCCCTCCAACGATCAGCTGTGCTTTTTAGCTGTTTTTCAGCCCCAACGTGAGCGAAGTGATCTTCCGTGCTTTGCCTGCTTTTCTAATTGCTGCTCCCTCCGACGATCAGCTGTGCTTTAGAAACTGTTTTTTAGCCCCAACCAGCCCCAACCTCAAAACCAGTGAGCAAACTAATGTGCTGAAGCTGATCAGGCTAAGGACGCTAGCCAGATGAATACCTGGTAGGCAGAATTTTTTTTTTCCTATTTTCGTCCCCAAAAACTAAAGCGTGTCTTATACTCTGAAAAATACGGTATATCTTTTTTTTTTTCCGTGAGAAAAGTTGCAATAGATGTGATCAAGGTAGCCTGGGTCAACAGAAGGTACCTGACCAATCACCCAATGAGGTAAATGGCTGGACCACAGTTATAAAGAAAGTTAGCACCCACCCCTCTCCTAGAAGAATGAAATATTTTGAGAAATATTTTTTTTAAAAAGGCAGAATATATTTCCTTGGATGAGAAATGGAGAAACATGCTCTCGGAAAGCAGCCCCCACCCTCCTTAATAGCCCACAGCAGATATCAGCACTTAAGAGATAAAGAGACAGCTAGCTCTATTCATAAGCAAATTCCCTGCAGCAACATCAGAACAAAGCTAGGATTAACCTTCAGCCACAATAGGAATTGCCCAACAAGCCCCTTCATTGCATCAGCAGACCAAACTTCAACCAAACTGAGCTCAGACAAACTCCTAGGATTTGTACATGGCTCCATGGGAGTCTGACAACAGCCAATAGAATACATGTTCTTACACAGGAACAGGAAGCTCAAATGCAAAGCCCAAGAGAAGGTATAAATATCCCCCACTCTTCATTCCATGTGGTCAACTGTACCAGGACCATGTGCTTGGTTCTGCTTGGAAAGTGCCGACACGAAGCTCCTAATAAATAACTGGATTTCTTTTGAAGCTTGGCTCGAGGTTTATGATTTAATTAGGGCATCCGCTGGAACCCTGACAGCATCATTAAACCATCTTTCCAATCAGCCTCCACGTTTCCAATGTCTTTCTCCTGGCTTGGAACTGAACCAGATGGATATTTCTTCCAACACTTGAAATACCACACATTTGGAAAACCACACATGAAACACTGCATTCAGTTTTGGGCACCACAATATAAAAAAAGACTCTAGAAAGAGTGCAGAGAAGAGCAGCAACAATGATTAGGGGACTGGAGGCTAAAACATATGAAGACCTGTTGCAGGAACTGGGTATGTCTAGTTTAATGAAAAGAAGGACTAGGGGTGAGATGATAGCAGTGTTTCAATAACTCAGGGGCTGCCACAAAGAAGAGGGAGTTAACCAGGGGTGAAATGCTCCCGGTTCGGACCGGATCACCCGATCCAGTAGCGATGGAGGCGGGTGGTTTGGAGAACCGGTAGCAAAAATCCCTGCCCCCCCCATGCCCAGCTGAGCCCCGTGATCATCAGAGGCTTTTTTTTCCTTTTAAATGCCTCTGACGATCCAAGCTGAGTTGCCTGATCATCAAGCTGAGTTTGACGATCCAAGCTGATGATCCAAGACGATGCCTGAAAATCCAAGCTGAGTTGCCTGATTGGCAGAGGCATTTAAAAGAAAAAAAAAAAGTCTCTGACGATCAGGCAACTCAGCTGGGATCGTCAGAGCCTTTTGAAAGCATTTTTTTTACAACCTCTTCGCCGAAGAGGTTGTAGAAAAAAATGGTTTTAAAAGTTAAATTTAAAAATGGCCACGCCCACCCGGTCACATTACCCCCCCCCACCAAGCCACACCCACAGAACAGGTAGTAACAAATTTTAGATTTCACCACTGGAGTTAACCTATTCTCCAAAGCACCTGAGAGCAGGATAAGAAACAATGGATGGAAACTAATCAAGGAGAGAACCAATCTAGAACTAAGGAGAAATTTCCTGACAAAAAGAACAATAAACTACTGAAACGGCTTGCCTCCAGAACAGTGGTGGGTTTTTACTGGTTAGCCCCGGTCCAGGAAAACCAGTAGCGGTGGTGGTGGGAGGCTCCGCCCACCCAGATGTCATCACGGATGCTCTGCACATGTGCAGAAGCGTCACACACGAGCGAAGCAAGCGCAGGAATACGCGTGCTCACAGTTCCAAACCACTAGCAAAGGTAAGTGAAAACCACTACTGCTCCAGAAGTTGTGGGTGCTGGGAGTTTTTAAAAAGAGATTGGACAAGAGATTCTCTGAAATGGTAGAGGGTTTCCTGCTTGAGAAGGGGGTTAGACTAGAAGACCTCCAAGGTCCCTTCCAACTCTGTTGTTCTGTAAGATCTTCATGCTGGATTTATCCAGTCCAAAACTATTCTCTACACCATTATAGGATTATATTTCTGTGTTTCCTGTCCTTAAAGCTTCAAGGAATAGAAAACTTACAAGAGTAGCTTTCTTTTGCAGAATGAATCTATAGATATGACCAATCTTTCATTTATTAAAAAAGAAGGAAGAAAAAAAAAGCAAAACACCAACAGCCACTAGGGAAATAAATAACTTAAAAAGGCAATACCCTTATTAAGTCAGTTGAAGTTTTCTAAAATTAGGGCAACTATTTTTTTATTATTATTAAGCCAGAGGGTATTTTAAAGTATTGCTGCTTTTTTTTTTTTTAACTTTGGATCCAATTATATAGAAATTGTACACTTTCGAATAGGTATTACTGGCATCCAGAAGCAGGCATCCGGTAAAAATCAATCCAGACCCTGTGAATTCTAGAAATTTACCTTTCCAGTTCTTTAGAGTATTGATGAAATACATGTTTGCATTAAATGCTGGGCAACGCTTCCCTTGATTTCTTAAGCTTTCTGTGTGCCCACAAGAGAATGAAAGGATAAAGCTGCCCCTGTATCTTAATGTATGTGGCAGGTGCTACAAGTTTTTATCACTCTGAATGCTGAGATAAATGACAGCTAGGACTACAGCAGATTACACACCTGAACATCTGAATGGTCCTTAGTCACATCCCCCAAATTGCTAAACACCAAAAGATTGCCCATCCTGGTTTACAGTTTGGCCATATGCTTGGTGGTTAAGGGCCATCTACAGGGGTGGGCTTCAAAAATTTTACCAAAGGGTTCTCTGCCCGGTTGCTAAGTGGGCGTGGCCATGGTGGGCATGGCCTAGTTAGCCTCTTGCACATGGGGGGGCATTTTTGCCTCCCCAGGCTCCGGAGGCTTTCCTCAAGTCTCCTGGAGGGTGAAAACGGCCTCCCCAGGCTCCGGAGGCCCTCTGGAGGCTGGAAATGGGCCCGTTTCCAGCTTTCCCGAACTTTCAGTAGGCCTTTTTTTCTCCCTCCCTGAGCCTCCGTGCGCGCCCTGCACTTACCTGCATCCAAAACGGGCCGTGTGGGGACTCCTGGGAGGGGCGGGGTGGGGTGGGCGGGGCCAGCCAGGAGTGGGATTTGGGGATTCTCCGAACTGCACAGAATCTTAGCTAGAGCCTGAACCCCTGCGAATTCCCAGCAGGCCATCCCTGGTCATCTATAACACTTGGGTGGGATCATTTCACATATAGGATGCAGGGTTAGGTTTGGAATTTAATTTCCTTTATTTAAATGTGATATGCTTTTGGCAGGCTCGGCGGTGAAGCTGCTGGCCTAGAAACTGGGAGACCGTGAGTTCCAGTTCCGCCATAAGTATGAAAGCTGTTATATGGTGCTGTATACCGAGAGTTACTAAAGTCTGTTTGCTTTGGTAAGGGAAGATACTTACTGGACTGATATTACTGTTTATGCCCTTGGACTGTTTTACCTACACCGAGACTGCTTATTATCTTGTATATAAAGTATTTTTCTCACACGAGCTGCACGTTTATCTCCTTCCCTGTGTGTTTCTGCTCTGCTCATTGCACAAGCAACAAATATTTTTTACACACACCCTAACAGGGCCAATCAGCAGGAGGCTAGTCCTGCTTTAGCCATGAAAGCCAGCTGGGTGGACTTTGGGCCAATCAGCAGGGGACTGTGAGTTCTAGTTCAGCCATGAAAGTCAGCTGAGTGATCTTGGCCCAGTCCCTCTCTCTCTCTCAGCTCTACCCACCTCACAGGGTTGTTGTTATGGAAGAATAGAAGAGAAGAAAGGGATATTAGGTATGAGTTACTTATAAAGTAATAAAGGCAGGATAAAAATCAAATAAATAAATAAATAAATATGGCAGGAGACTAAGTTGCAACCCAACTAGGGTTGTATTAAGCTTGGCGGAAATAGGATGCCTATCTCTAATTCCTATCCCTCCAGGCCTTCTCTCAAATAGGAGTCCTGCCTCAGCCAATTAGCACAATGTTGCAAGATTCTTGCCACAAAGAGCAGGGCCCATGGGATGCAGAATTAAATATCTATATCTAAGCTATATCTATATCTATATCTATATCTATATCTATATCTATATCTATATCTATATCTATATCTATATCTATCTATCTATCTATCTATCTATCTATCTATCTACATACATACATACATACATACATACATACATACATACATACATACATACACATCCTTGCTCCGACATCTTTTAACATGTGACGGAAGGTTGTCCTTTCATAATTCATCTCCATTCATTGTTGCAGATAATAAGAACTGAAGTTCTTATGACAGTCAGCCCATGATGGAGTAAACCTTTTGAATTAAATATCGCCAGGTGTATGTCTAGGAAATCCTAAGACATTAGCAAGGATATGGTGACATAAATTCAACCAACTAACCAGAGTAGAGCTGGAAGAGATGTTGGAGGCCTTCTAGTCTAACCCCCTGCTCAAGCAAGAGACCCCTATACCAGGGGTGAAATCCTACCAGTTCAGACCGGTTCGGACAAACTGCTAGGGATTATTGGCATCAGTTTGCCGAACCGGTAGTAATCACCCCTCGTTGGCCCCATCCACTCCTAGCTGGTCGCCACTCACCTCTTCCGGCTGCTCAATATTCCACAGAATTCAATGTTAAATGCAGCAGAGAGAATGCTAATTTTTCTCCCTCCATTCAGAACGGAGCTGCTGCAGCCTGTCCCTTTAAGGTAGTCCTCAGGAGGGAGGGGGACGGGGGGGAGCAGCTGGAATAGAACCGTTTTCGTGAAAGGCAGAAAAATGGGGAAGGGGATTTTCCTGCCTGTCGTCCATTCCTCAATCTCAGCACAGACTGAGGGAAGGATGGTAGGCAGGAATATTCCCCTCCCCATTTTCCTGCCATTTGCGACAACGAGTGGCTGGGAGGGGAGGGGAGGGGCCGGTGAGGAGCCCCTCGATGTGAATGATGTCGAGTTGGCCATGCCCACCCAGTCACATGACCTCCCCCCAACAGGCCACACCCACAGAATGGCTAAGGGAAATTTTTTAATTTCACCACTGCCCTATACCATTTCAGATAGGTGGGTAACGAGTTCCTAATTTTGTTCTCCTGCAAAGTTTATTCTATTTTTATTTGTGAGATAATAATGGTAAGCAGCGGCAGCTATGCAGCGTCAGGGTATGCAGATAAAACACAAAATGTCCTGATGTGACCATCAACTTAATAAAGCTTTTTATTGATTTAATTTCTACACCGCCCAGCTCACCTAAGTGACTCTGTGCAGTTTAGGGGTAAACACATTTTTTTAAAAGGTATAAAAGCATACAGTATATTAAATTTAAATGAACACATGAACGTCAATTTTAACTATTCTTGTCTCTATTTTAAATATTATATTTAGTTTTTAACCAGGGGTGAAATCCAGCAGGTTCTGACAGATTCTGGAGAACTGGCAGCGGAAATTTTGTGTAGTTCGGAGAACCGGCAAATACCACCTCTCGCTGGCCCCAGAGTGGGGTGGGAATGGGGATTTTGCAGTATCCTTCCCCTGCCACGCCCACCAAGCCACGCCTACCAAGCCAAGCCCACAAAACCGGTAGTAAAAAAAAAATCACCACTAGTTTTTATGCTCCTAACATTTACAGAATTACAGAATAACAGAGTTGGAAGGGACCTTGGAGGTCTTCTAGTCTAACCCCCTGCAGGAAACCCCATACCACTTCAGACAAATGGTTATGCAATCTCTTTTTAAAAACTTCCAGTGTTGGAATTTTATTTGTACAACACCCAGAGGTTTCCCTCTGTGAGGGAAATAGGCAGTTCCTAAAATAGATTAGATAGATGATAGATAGATAGATAGATAGATAGATAGATAGATAGACAGACAGACAGACAGACAGACAGACAGACAGACAGACAGACAGACAGACAGACACACACACACACACACACACACACACACTCACTCACTCACTCACTCATACACACACTTATAATAAAGCAATAAAACAGAGTAAAGTTAAAATTAAGCTATTAAAAAGGTGGAGGGGGCATCCACACATCACCAGATACCCCCAGGTCATGTATGAGAGTTGCATTTTTGAGTTTCCATTGAAAGAAAAAAACTTTTAAAACCCAAGTTTTCCTCATTCCTGGCAGGCTAAATTTGGTTGATTGAGAAGCTATGTCTGCATTTTTTTTTTTTTTTTTGATAAAGCAAAAAATGCGTGTAGCAACACAGTATTTAAGTGTGAGAGAGAAGTGTGTGCCCTACTCGGAATGCAAACATTAAAACGGTACATTCCAACAGTTGGCCTGTGTGTGTTTATCCTCTTGGTTCTCTCCTTTTCCCCCTCATGAACTGTGATTTTGCCCTAGCTAATTAAGCTGGAATGTCAAAGCCAGAGATCTTCAGAGCAAGGACCCAGCTGGCTTGGATGGGTCATCAGACTCCCAACAAAACACAAAGGGCATCCTAGAATGAACAACATTAATTGAGACAAAGCTAAAACAAATAAAATCCATTATTCAGGAGACAGAAGAATGGCCTAGAGATCTTTAAACAAAATATCAGCAAGGGAGAAAAAAAAAACAATTTGCATATGTCAAGAGGCTTCCACCAAGCCTTTCTTTTCACTTAGGTTTTCTCCTCACAAAAACAGAACCTACATCAAGGGTTGGGCTGCTGGGGGTTCGCAGAGGTTCGTTAGAACCTCTAGCTAAAATTCTGTGCAGTTCGGAGAACCCCCAAATCCCACACCTGGCTGGCCCCGCCCCGCCCACCCTGCCCCTCTCATGAGTCCCAACACAGCCTGTTTTGAATGCAGGTAAGTGCAGAGTGCACATGGAGGCTCGGGGAGGGAGAAAAATGGGCCTACTGGACATTCAGCCTTTTTCCGGCCTCCAGAGGGCCTCCAGAGCCTGGGGAGGCCGTTTTCACTCTCCCGGAGCTCGAGAAAAACCTCCAGAGCCTGGGGAGGGTAAAAATGCCCCCCCCCGCCGTGGTGCAGGGGGCCAACTAGACCACACCCACCATGACCACACCCAGCCAGCAACCGGGCAGAGAACCCCTTGCTAAAATTTTTGAAGCCCACCCCTGACCGACATTCTTTGCTGGGGATAATAGGAATCGAAGTCCAACATTTCTAGAGGTCCACTCAATGTTGGACATTGTCACCAGGATGTTTGTCCCAAAGGTGGCCTTTTCAAGAGGCAATTGGACTTTTCCTTGAAGACGTTTGGCTTCTCCTCCAAGAAGCTTCTTCTGTTCTACAGAAGTGAAACATCTTCAAGGAAAAACAAAATCCAGTTGCCTCTTGAAGAAGCACCTTTGGGACAACCATGACTTGGATAACTAAGAATCTCCACAGAGACCAGGATGTTTCAAATGTCAACATTTGTTCCATGGAACAATCCATACACAATTAGTCCTTGCCTTATGACCAGTTGCAATACAGTGAAGCTACAATGCACCATGAAAAACATATGACCTAGATCTGAAGTTCTGATGTCACATAGTTCTATTTTGGATGCTCAGAAACCAGCCCACATTGACATACATTTTTTTTCCAGAACTCCTTTGTAGCAATAGCACTTAGACTTATATACCGCTTCATAGTGCTTTTACAGCCCTCTCTAAGCAGTTTACAGAGTCAGCATATTGGCCCCCAACAAACTGGGTCCTCATTTTACCCACCTCGGAAGGATGGAAGGCTGAGTCAACCTTCAGCCTGGTGAGATTTGAACTGCTGAACTGCAGCTAGCAGTCAGCTGAAGTAGTCTGCAGTGCTTCACTCTAACCACTGCGCCACCTCGGCTCTTAACACTCTTTAAAGAATCAACTACTCTAGCAAACAAACCCAGAGAGAGAAGGGTAAGTAGGCAGGCAGGATAAACAACTTGGCAGAAGATGCAATTTCCCCAGAATAAATTTCTGTGGCCTTTACCAAATGGTTTGACCTTTTGAAAAAAGAAAAAAAGCAATTAAACATTGGTGACATGTTTAGCTTAATCCTAATAGCCCTTCCATACATTGCAAGGAACAGAGGCATCTAAACAGTATATGAGTCACTCTACGAGCAGGATGAATCCAGTCCCAGCTGCTTCAGCATAAAACCAGAATTTTCAATGAAAATGGAAAACCTTCCAACTGGACAGTGGAAGAGTTCTAATCTTGAAAGAGATTTTAAATGATGCAATCAACATCTGGATGCTTAGTTATAGTTGCTGATCCTCCACCTTTTTTAAAAATATACTTCATTAAATTTCTACAAAAACCAAAAATAAGGACGACAAAATAAAGGAGGGGAAGATGCAAAGGAATAAAGCAGAACGAAAAGAAATTTAAAAAAGGTAACTTCCAGTTTTCTTTGATACAATGACAAATGCAAAATACATTAACCTTTTGATATAATACACAGTATTTTTATAATCATGAACATTTCTAATGGTCAAATCCTATAAATTAATATAGCATTTCTTTTGTTTTGGGACTAACGAAAGTCCCAATGTAGTGTCCACATAGAAAAAAAGCTAGACAAGCTTTGTTTCTTTAATCGAGGTAGTTAATTTTGCCATCTCAGCTAGTTCCATTAACTTCGCCATCCATTCTTCCATCGCAGTAATCTGTAAATCTTTCCATCATGGTGCACACAAAAATCTCCGTGAAGTTGTCATATATAAAAACAAAAGGGGGTCATATTTTTTTCTCCAACTGCTTATCTTTTAAACTTAAAGAAAAACTTGTACATTTGTTTTAAAAATCCTCTGAATTAGAGCCCATTTAATGATTTAGCATGTGGCATATCATTCATGGACTAGCAATATATATTAACATTACACTTCGATTAATAAACACCATAAAATATAAATGTTAAAAAGATCTATGTTCAATGATCTATGCTTAGATCTGGCTCGCGGGGCTGGCCTGGAAACAGCGAAGGACTGGCCTGTGGTACCTCTGCCAGCAAAAATGGAGCCACAGGTGGCCCTCCCAACCTCTGTTTTCACTGGCAGAGGGTTGCAGGAGGCCGTCGCAAGTGAAAACAAAGCTTGGGAGCCCGTTTTTGCTGGCAGAGTGCTCGGGCCGCCACAGGCGCCCCTGACATGAGTGACATTCAGCTGGCCACACCCACCCTGGCCACCCTCACCCTGGCCTCCCAAGGTCAAACATAACCCCGATGCTGCCCTCAATGAAATCGACTTTGACACCCCTTGTCTAGGCCATCTAACCAGTGGTGAAGTCCAATTTTTTTTTACTACCGGTTCTGTGGGTGTGGCTTGGTGGGTATGGTGTGGCTTGGTGGGCGTGGCTTGGTGGGTGTGACAGTGGAAGGATACTGCAAAATCTCCATTCCTACCCCACTGGGGCCAGCCAGAGATGGCATTTGCCAGTTCTCCGAACTACTCAAAATTTCCGCTACTGGTTCTCCAGAACCTGTCAGAACCTGCTGGATTTCACCCTGCATCTAACTATTGAAGCGAAGCATCATTTATATCAGATAAGGGACTGCTATATCCTCTCTGTTTACAGCCGTTCATGAAGTGAACTACAGTTTGACATGGGATTCCCGCAGTTACACTGAGGGGAGGATACTATGCCCCATTTATAGAGAGAGTCCCCGGAAGACACTGTTTGAAGGTGCAAATCCTATTCAGGATTGTCCATTGCTGATGTGGCTGCCCAAAGCCTGGCATCTTTTGTCTCTATGTGTGTGGGGTTATTTATACGTCTTCCTATGTCTGGGCATTCAGCAACCCATTTGGCTTTCCATTGAGTAAAGTTGTTGGGCAGTTGTTGGGCAAGGGCCAGTGAGGGCTTCTTGGATTTGAGTCTTGTGGCTGATGAATGAGGAAGGTCATCATGCATCAGTAGGAATGAGTTGCTCATAATTTTTCTATATTCTCTCACTTCTTGCCTTCATAAAGCTGGTGGTTCCTCAGAAGAGGAAGCCAGCAAGTCAGAGTAGTTTTAATATATCTGCTTATAATTCTCATGGTGTCACTGAGTCTAGCATCTAACTTACTAGTATGGCAGCTTTTAATTCATATGGGGGAACAGTATTTCGCTGCAGAGTAGACCAATCCTAGGACTGATGATTTATTTATTATTATTAAATTTATATGCCGCCCCTCTCCGGAGACTTAGGGCAGGTTGAGGGTTGCAGCTGAAGCTCCCCATTTGGTTCCACATAATTTCCAGAATATGCTCTTCCTAGTATTGATTTGAAAGCACATATTTATTTATTCCCCATAACTCTTAGCCTTGTTACATGTCCACCAAAGGTTTAATATGTTCCTTCAAGAGTGATTACATTTCCAACATATGTTTGACACACCATTACACTACTTTGACAATTTATCTGATCTTAAATACCAACGATATATCATCTTAAAGAAATTCTCTTTCAAATTATAGCTCAAAGTGAATTTCAATCCCTCAGTCCACATGTTCCTTCCACTGGTCTAGCATTATGTTATATACAATTTTTTGCCCACTTATTCAAACAGTTTTTAACATATTCATCTTGCATAGTCATTTTTAATGAAAGTCTATAAATCTTTGCAATGACATGCTTTTTCATTAGTATACAAATCCAGCTCAAGTTCACTTTTCTCATTTGTAACACCAAAATTCTTCTTATCCAGTTTAAATCTTTCAAATAACTGAACGTAAGCAAACCGCTAACAAGTACCGTACAAGCCTTCTTTTCCAGTTCTTCACTTGTTTTCAACTTAAAGTCTCCTTCAGAAAAAGTAAAGAAATCTGCATAAGTCAGTCAAGTTTGGGGGGCTATCATTTCCCTTCTGTGAACAGCTTCTTGGGGTAGTAACCATAAAGAGATCTTGGAAGTCAGTTTATAGCTATTCTAAACCTGTAATAAGGCATGCCTAACAACATCATTTTGAAAACCTCTGTTAACCTTAAATTGCCACCCACATCTCAAATCATACCCCTCCAACTCCAAAAGCCTCCAATTTTTCAAAGTCACACAGTCTTTTTATGCATACAGCAAACAGCAAACAGCAAAATGCAGTTTTATATCAGGTGATTCCAGTGGTGGAATTCAATTTTTTTTACTACCGGTCCTGTGGGCATGGCTTGGTGGGCGTGGTGTGGCTCAGTGGGAGTGGCTTGGTGGACGTGGCAGGGGAAGGATACTGCAAAATCTCCATTCTCACCCCACTCCAGGGCAAGGATACTGCAAAATCCCCATTCCCTCCCCACTCCTGCGGGAAGGATATTGCAAAATCTGACTGGGGCCAGTCAGAGGTGGTATTTGCCAGTTCTCCAAATTTCCGCTACCAGTTCTCTAGAACCTGTCAGAACCTGCTGAATAGCACCCCTGGGTGATTCTAACCTACCTGTCAGGTGCAAAGAATCAGAAACACACATTAAGTTCAAATTAAGATATCTATGGAGAATCTCAGTCATCCACATCATGGTTGTCCCAAAGGTGCTTTGTCAAAAGGCAACTGGACTTTGTTTTTCCTTGAAGACGTTTCACTTCTCATCCAGGAAGCTTCTACAGTACTGATTGGATGGTGGAGAATGGAAGAATTTATATTGCTTGCAGTCATCTGATCATTAGTACTCTTTCTGAGAGTCATTAAGGCCACTTGGAGGTTTATCTGTGCCCTCAGGATCATCTGAATAGTGCAAATGGGTGTGGAACCTTCTTGATGTAGAACCTTCTATGTTTACAACACAGTCCTTTCAACAATTCCAAGAAGGTTCCACATCCATTTTTACCATTCAAGTTTTCCACGTGGCCTCAACAACTCACCAAAAGAGTACTAATGACCAGATGACTGCAAGGAATATAAATTCTTCCATCCTCCACCATTCAGTCAGAACTGAAGGAGCTTCTTGGATGAGAAGCAAAATGCCTTCAAGAAAAAAGAAGTTGTCTTTTGAAAAAGCACCTTTGGGACTTCCACTTAAGAGGATTTATCGCTCATGCCTATGCACAACCATCTTGTCAACTAACGGTTAGCACTAAATTGGCGCTAGCTAAGAGTCAACA